>NC_071087.1:77835997-78118497 GCF_027358695.1 Spea bombifrons | reverse complement strand
AAATTGGAAGTTTTTTTTAATCCAGTAAATGTATTTCTTGGTCTATGGATAGTTTAGTACAGACTACAGAGAAGGGAGTATATGATGAGGCTGGAAAAGCAGTGTAATTGCTTATTACTAATTACAATGATAATCATACTGAAAAATCTGGTGCTGTTTCCAAACATATCATTCAGGGACGCAAATAGAATTATTTGGGGTTAACAACGGAATCTTTGATACAATATTTTGTGTAACCAATTAAAATTGATAGGTACATCCCAGGCTACAAATTTAGCACACACCTATAGTAGATCATTCCTTCAACCACATACACGAACACACAATTTGTGCAGTGTTTTGTATATTGTACCATTTAAAATAAAGACATAACATGTATTTTTGTGTCCTTGCACTTTATTTTGTGCTACGGAGGAATCCAGCATTGGTCTCAGATTACTATCTCAGGCACTATCAGCAATGAAAATACCAGACTGTGTGCAGTCTTCATTGAATTCACAATTTCTTACCGTATTTGCTTGTTTTCCACTGTTGATCCAAAAGTAGGCAAAAAAAAACCCTTATGGCCTTACGGCTCATAGTAAGGGCTTGCTTTTCTATAATTGACTTGCTTTCTGTAAGTAGCCAGTTTGTGCACCGTGGGAATTAGTGCAGCTCAAGAGTAAAGGAACAAAAGGACTTACACTTGCATACCTTCCAACATTTCAAAATGCGAAAGAGGGACACTTCTTTCTTTTTTTATCGCTCTCACGCAACCAAGGGAGGGCTGGCAGCCTACGGGCTGGCGGGAAAGTCTAGTCAAGTGGCCTATTGCGCCACCGAATCAGCCCACCATCCATGCCCATCTTTCCCTGATTTTCTAATACATATTGATGTAATGTGATGGTATTGGGAGTACATCAGTACACTAAAAAAACTCATCATACACGGGAAGCCTGAAGCCACAATTTAGTGCCACTAAACCTTTTTAATAAGATATGCAGATTGAAATAGAGTAAATAACACAAAAGCTTTACTTTTCCTCTCATTGATTTCTGGGACCAGAAAGTTTTGTCCTCTGAAGTGATTACAAATTCAGGAGAGCGTTTTAACTCTGGTTGAATAAAAATTAAATAGTTCTATTTATTCCTACAGTAAAGTGCCAGAAAACAGATGACCAAATACACACCAGGACAGGCTCTGCCACACACAGACACCCAAACACACACACCAGGACAGGCTCTGCCACACAAAAACACAAACCAGGACAGGCTCTGCCACACTGACACCCACATCTGGACATGCTAAGCTACAACAAATAAAAATGTATTTGCCACACTGCTTTGTCTTTAACCCTTTTGTGTTTTTGCCCAATTGTGCATCTCTCCCAGCCAGCCCCTCCCTTTAGTATTGATTTATCAACTAATGGCCCCTGCTCAGTGGCCCCACAACCTTGTGTATTGCCCCCAGCCAGCCCCCTTTTATATATTCATGCCCCCTGCCAGCCCCTCTTTTAGTACTGATTTATGTGATACCCCTAACCCCCTTGTGTGTTGCCTATAGCCAGCCCCCCATTGTGTATTTATACCACCAGCCAGCCCCCTTTAGTAAGTGATGCCAACCCTCCCTTGTGCATTAATGCCCCCACAACCTTGTGCCCCTTGCCTTCCCCCACAGTGTATGTATACCCCCAGCCAGCAGTCCCTTTAGTCTTGATTTATATAATGCCTCAGCCTTTTCCCCATTGTGTATGGCCCCATTGCCTTGAGTACTCATGCCTCCCAGCCAACCACTATTTTTTTAGTACCAAAATCATTACCTTTTTTCTGACTTTCCTACCTGATCTGTGCTCTCCTCTACGGGACTGACTGCCACACGAGGACATCTATTTACTCTGAGCCCGCCCCCTCCAGCATCACCCACGTCTTCAAAGGGGTGGGACGAAGAGCCTCACTGAAGCATAAGCGGCATGGCACAAACAATTTTGGATGGCAATTGTAGGCAGAATCTGGAGTGTCCTGCCTAATTCGGGACAGTTGTGGGGCCTACACTTGTATGCATGCTTGGAACAGCGGTTCCAGGGTGCATATCACTGTGGCAGATGTGAGCAAGTGGCCTCTCCAGATTGAAGCTCTGGAGAGGCATATTGCAACACTGAGGAATACTGACAACCTTGAGAGGAGTGTCTTGCCCCCTGAGTAGAGCATAGCTGGGTCACCAAGCAGAAGGAAATGGGGCACATAGTTGGGTGACCATTAGACGTGGTTGTAGAAGGGGAAGAAAGAGGGCAGCCAGTCCTGATTTTCTCCATCCTGACAAATTTGCTCATTTAAGTAAAGATGTTGGGCAGACAGACTCAGAGATGGATTTGCTGGAGAAAAGGGGATCAAGAAGAAAGAGAAGACTAGGCAGGTTGTGGTGGTGGTAGGGGACTCTATTATTATCTGCCCATTCCTCACCCAAGAATCCACAAAAACTCTGGTTCATTCACTTATCATTTCCCATCTTGACTACTGCAACACTCTTCTGGCTGGCATTCCACTGTCTCGACTCTCTTCTCTACAGTCTGTAAATGCTGCTGCTAGGCTAATCTTCCTTCCACGCCTCTTCTGCTTCCTCACTGTGTGAAACCCTCCACTGGCTCCCAATTACCTTTACAACTAACTTTAAAATCCTGGTACTAGCATATAAGGCCCTCCATAACACTGCTCCTCCATACATATCTGCCCTCATAAGCAAATACTCTCCTACTCGATCCTTACGTTCTTCCCATGGGCTAACGCTCGCCTCCTCACTTATAAGCTCTTTCTTTTCACTTCTACAAGATTTCACTCAGGCTGCCCCATATCTCTGGAATCCGCTTCCACCGAGCCTTCAGCATTCACCCTCCCTCCCAACATTCAAGAAACATCTAAAAACCCACTTCTTCAGAGAAGCCACACCATCTTAGCTGCTAGACCTTCCTTGTCATTAATACAACCACCACACTACCTCTCACCCTTTCTCTGTGCCTTATGTTTGTCACCCCATTCCCTCAAAGGCTCTCTCCACTTAATGTTTTGGTTTGTGTTAGTCTGTCAATTCTTATCTTGTCATACCCCTTGAATATATGTATTGTATTAAGCGCTGTGTAGATTGTTGGCGCTATATAAATAAAAGATAATAATATTCATTATGAAAAACATAGTTTACATGTGAATTAATATTTATTTACTAGTAAAACTTTATTCCAATAGACTAGTCTTATATTCAGCATTTTTTTTTCTAAATATTCAAATGTTGGTAGGGTCATTTTATAACCAGGGTTGTTTTGGTATTTTTATTGCATTTGTAAAAAGTGTCTCATGAGCACAAATGGGGGACCGATCCCTTCCTTCTGTGGTCCAAGGAGTTTTTAATGTAAATTACAATACAACCTACTCAATAGACATATAGTTCTTATGGCCAGTGTAAGTAGAGCTCCTACAGTTCTGAGTGCATTTTAAAATTTAATAAAATGTAGACTGTACACTGGTTAGTGTACATTGTGGTGTATCTTTAGACTGTGTTGGGCATCAGTGTAGTAGTGTTAGGAAGTGTGTGGTGAGTGTTAGTATACAGTGTTAGACTGGTTGGAGTCTCCATGTACAAGGGGGAGAGAGGGGGGGGAGGGGGAGAGAGAGTTAATGTACATTGTTTCTGTGTCAATGTACAGTGTTTGCATTTATTGTTAGAGCGTATGAGTCAGGAAGGTGGTGCACAGAGTGACATGTAGGGAACTGAGCACTGAGCAGTGTTGAGAGAGCAGAACAATTTATTCTCGTGATAGGATATGATGCACCATGTGTGCATGACTCAGCTGGACCATACTCTGTACAGATTCTTCACTGCTTGAGCCTGCATCCTGCATATTGTCATCTATGTAAAAGAATGTGGGTCTTAATAGAATGTTCTTGCATGGGGTGCCACTTGGTATAGGATCCACCCTGTTAGCATTACACATTCACAAGACACACCCAAATCATGCGAGTACTACAGTTAAACCAGGAAGGTGCACATCTTGATTTTGGGTGAAATGGACACACCAAATACAACAACAATAATGATAAAGATGTTCACTGTCAGAACTCGAGATGAGTGAAGCACAGGGTTGTGATCAAGGCTTTAATAAACAAAGAACCAAAAATAAAAAACAAAAGCAAAATGATAAGCCAAAGAGTTGTAAAAAAAAAAACAGTCCAAGGGTCAAGGCTGGCAGCAAAGGTTCAATGATGAAGTCCCAGTCCAAAATCAGGGGCACAGGCAAAAAGAATAATCCAATGGGTAGCCAAGGTTCAAAACCAGTAATCCAGAGAGTAATAGAGAGCTCTAAACCAACTGTACAAGGGAGTAGGGAACAAACAGGGAACACAGTTTAACTAGCAAGCATTGTGTGAAGGGGTTGCAGGCTTTTTATAGTGTCAGTAATCAGAGACTCCTCCCTCTCCCCCTCACACCTGGTCTCCCCCCCCTCCGTATGGCAAGGATAGGAGTAAGGTAGGATTCTCCATTTGGAGTAGCTACTCCTCCCTGCTTCCACCCTTCCTCCGGATAACAGCCACGCTCCCTTGCCACCAGGAGTGCGCGCACTCTTGCCAAGCACGGCACACATCTAAACAGAGGTCGAGGATGCAGCCTATGCCATGGACGGTCCCCGACTCTGACAGGATTGGAATTATAGTAGGTTCAAAGTAGTATGACCCTCCTAACCAAGATTTATTACTGTAATATGTGGCACAATGGAGTAGGGGCTTTCTACCTAATTGTTCAGACACAAACATTTTCTAGTGTAGGATACACAGCAATAATCTATAGCTTAGGTCCAGAAATAAAATGGTTACCGCAATCCAAAGAGTAACTGAGACAATGCATCAACGTTTTGCTTTTAGAGGAAAATCAGGCTAACCCATTCATCGCAGATACTAGATGAGGCTAACTGAAATTCCTCATTAAACTGATTAATCCCTTGTACATGACTGCATGCATTGTCTCCTTGGCAACAGCCATGAAGACCCTCTATTTTCTCTCTTTATTTCCCAGTAACAAACCAACTCTCAAATTTCTTTGTGAGTATCAGGAATAGGTGAGAAGCAACCAAGACTGTATCTAAAAGGTCGGAAATACATTTATTTCATAAAGCTTTGTTGACACATGGTTCAGCCCTTTAAACACCTCATTGCCTCTCATCATTAGCCAACCACCCATATACATATACAGGATAAACCTTTAAACAGGCCACGTCAATTCTGGGAAATGTGCAAAGAATGAACAAGGCTCAAAGAGAGCTGACTGTTAGAATACTTACAACTATGCTTTGCTATAGGTAAGGGGTGGGAAGTCTTTTTTGAAAAGTAATTTACGAAAAGATTTAAAAAATAAACATTATTGTTCTGCAAGGGTAAAATTGTACTATTTTATTTATTCCGTGTCTCATTAAAGGCAAGACAAAATTTGAAGCAAATGTCATTGTAATCAGTTCAATATTGTTTCATTTGAGTGCTCCAAATGTACTGCAATCATTCCATGAATGTTCAAGTTCAGTCTAAAAAATTCCTCAGCATAACTCCTTTTTTAATAGCTCAAGTTAGTTCCGCCAGTACTGTGCATGTGTGGAAGGGACACATGTGAGAGGGTTTTTTTTGCCATCAGCTGTTCAAGTATTAAGATAATGTTTTTGGAAAGTAATTCGCATGATGCTCCTTTCTCTGCCTAACATTTGGGTTACCTAACATATGTAGGTAGATGATCTGTGCACATTTAAACGAGAGTCATAACTAGAAACCACAGGGCCCAGTGCCTCCAACTTCTCCAAGCAACATGTCCCACGGTGCCACATATATACTTACTCATACAACTCATTATAACATACACTCCCTCTCACGCCACTTATATATACACTTCCATGCTCACACACAAACACTTACACATTCAAGCTTGTATTAACATTCATGTTAACGCACAATTATACATACATATGCAGGATACAAGGTATCAACTTGACTCTTCTTGTCTCATATACAACTTATACATTCATGCTCAAATAAATACATACGAACATACATAGCCTGCCTCTCCTGTAGCTTTCAGTTTGAGTCTTGCACGCTGTTTAGAAAGAGCCCTTCCAACCAGGATCACCACGGTCCAGGTCGAGTAGGCCCTTTCTGAACAATTTTGAAGTGGCACAAGGAGACATGAACACTTGATTTCAGGGGTCCCCTAAGCCCCCTAGAGCTATGTGCCCCATCACAGTTGCAACCCCCATAGTTACACTACTGATTTAAAGTTTGTACTTGCAGCGAGTGCAGTACCTTCCTAACTTACAAATCCTGCTTCTTAGTGCTACAAGTTGCAGAAGTGTAGTACTTAGGACTTCCCACAAGGTGGTGCTGGGTAGACAGTTGTCAGTATTTACTAGATTTGTATACCATTTACATGATTAATGAGTACAAGAGTTTGCATTTCAGAGTGTAGCAGAAACATTTGGGAATTTTGCATGCTATATCAAAATCAGGATGTGCCAAAGCAAATTTAAATATACAGAAACCATCTAGATAAGAACCATTTGACCAATTTAATATCTTATTTTTTTCCCAAGAGCAAGTGGGGCCTCTGAAAGTTCAGTTACATACTTACATAGTTAAATAGGTTTAAAAAGACATACAATGCACACAATTACCAGAAGGCAAGAAAAAAAAAAAAACAGACATTGTCATCTTAAAGGGGGAAAAAACCCCTTCTTACTCTAACGTTGTCAGACCTATCCTGGATCAATATTACCTTACCCACTTTTACTTGTGATAACCCTCTATGCGTTTCATATCAAGAAACACATTCAGACCTTTTTTGAATATATTGATCGAATTTGCCAAAACAACTCAATATTTTAGACGAAAGCTCCTTTCTTCCAATCTTAAGGGATGCCCACATGTTGTCCGGTTTAAAAAGATTTCCAAAAAGATCTTTGTATCGACATTGAACATCTTTGCAAAGGTTGATTATATCCCCACGAAGATGCCTTTCTTCCCGAGAAAACCAGGGCCGGACTGGGACGGAAAAGTAGCCCTGGAAAAATTTGGAGACCAGCCCCATATAGTTTATCTCACGGTCGCGCTCTTTAACCACACGCACCCCTTATACATACCCGAGTCACACTATGTGCCATTCTTTTTATCTCATTATTTGTATTAAAATGCCAGAAAGCAAAAGTGTTAAAGGCCTTAATAAATTAAATACATTACACATAATGGGATCAAAACATTTACTACTGCGAACATTTTAGATGAAAAAGTTCAGTGGAACAAAACACTGATCACATTATTCTTCACGATATTCTGGTAAGAAACTTTTGTTTCTTTATTAATTCATGTAGAGTGTAGACTATTTTTTTCATATTTAATATAAGCTATGATTGAGACGTTTTTTTTTTTCCTTTTATTTGACAACCTACCCCCGAGTTATGCACATCTGCCCCCAGGCTTGCCACTCTGCCCCCCTGATATGCCTTCTAACCCCCTGTATGCCACTCTGCCTCCAGAAATGCCTTATACCCCCAATATGCCACTCTGTCCCATGATATGCCTTTTAACCCCCTGTATGCCACTCTGCCATATAGGGGTCAAAAGGCATATCATGGGACAGAGCGGCATATAGGGGGTATAAGGCATTCCTGGAGGCAGAGTGGCATAAAGGGGGTTAAAAGGCATATCATGGGGCACTCTGCCTCCAGAAAAGCCTTATGCCCTCCTATATGCCACTCTGCCTCCCCGATATGCTTTATACCCTCCTATATGCCACTCTGCCCCGTGATATGCCTTTTAACCCCCTTTTTGCCACTATACCTCCAGATATGCCTTTTGACCTCCTATATGTCACTCTGCATCCCGAAATGCCTTATACCCCTATATGCCACTCTGTCCCATGATATGCCTTTTAACCCCCTATATGGCAGAGTGGCATATAGGGGGTTAGAAGGCATATCATGGGACAGAGTGGCATATATGGGTATAAGGCATTTCTGGAGGCAGAGTGGCATAAAGGGGGTTAAAAGGCATATCATGGGGCACTCTGCCTCCAAAAAAGCCTTATGTTCCCCTATATGCCACTCTGTCCCATCATATGCCTTTTAATCCCCTATATGTCACTCTGCATCCAGAAATGCCTTATACCCATATATGCCACTCTGGCATATAGGGGGTTAAAAGGCATGTCATGGGACAGAGTGGCATATAGGGGGGTAAAAGGCATTTCTGGAGGCAGAGTGGCATATAGGGGGACACACTTACATACACACACACATGCCGATTTTTTTTGTTTTTAACACATTCAAAAAAATATTATACATTTTGTACAAAAAAATACATTACTATACTCACCTTCTACTTCTCTTGACTTCCGTCCTCTGATAGCCGCACACTGTTCTCTTCTCTCTCCTGACAGGATGTCACTGACCTGACATCCGGTGCTGCAGCAGTCTGAGTGCGAGGGGCAGAGCTTCCACCCCTCACGCTGCTCCCATCACTAGGCGGCCATCGCACACGGCTGCTGGCTGCCGATGCGGCCGGCCGGCGATACTGTAATACATTTTTAAAATTTAATATGGCAAGCCGGACCAGCTTGCCATA
Source organism: Spea bombifrons (assembly GCF_027358695.1). Classification (NCBI taxonomy): domain Eukaryota; kingdom Metazoa; phylum Chordata; class Amphibia; order Anura; family Pelobatidae; genus Spea; species Spea bombifrons. Next base: position 78,109,879 of record NC_071087.1, on the reverse strand, counting down.
TTAAATTAAGAAAAAAGTATTATAGTAGCGCCGGCCGGCCGGCCGCATCAGCACCCAGCCCGCCCCTGGTCCCAGCCCACGGACCTGCCGGCCCACCGGGAAATTTCCCGGTATCCCGGTGGGCCAGTCCGGCCCTGGAGAAAACAATCCCAATTTGGACAGCCTTTCTTCGTAGCTGAAATTTTCCATTCCCTTAATCATTTTTGCAGCCCTTCCCTGAACCCTTTCTATTTCCAGTATGCCCTTTTTTGTACTGGTGCCCAAAACTGGACTGTATATTCTAGAGATGTTCTTTTCAATGTCTTATAAAGAGGCAAAATTATGTTCTCATCTCTTAAAACCTATTCCCATTTTTAATACATGTCAGCATCTTGCTTGCATAAGCAACAGCCGCCTGAGACTGGGGACTGTTGCGTGTCTATTGTCAAAATCCAAATCATTTTCCATAGAAGATTTACCCAACACACAACAATTTAGAGTATAATTAGCATTTTTTGTTTTTCTTACCCAAGTAAATAATATAACATTTATCTATATTAAAGCACATCTGCCAATTAACTGCTCACACGTTTTTAGCTTACATAATTTTGTGGCTTCTGCAAAAATTGATATACACCGCTATCCTCCCCAGCTCCATTATGGCATTTCTAATACATGCAAATCGGTCAAAACTCCAAATAAACCAATTGAATCAAAAAGTATTCCACACATGCCCAAAACAACACGTAGGTGTGTGGGACAAAAAAATTATAGAAAAAAAAAAAAGTGGTGCTGCATTTTATAATGCGATGGCTGGTATTATAAAAATGCATCCATCTCATGTCCACCAAACGGCTAAGCCATCCCGGGGGGGGGCTACTGCAAAGAGGAGCCCTGCAGTGCAAACAGTTAAGTGGTTGAGATCCTCCGCTTCCTCTTTTGGGGATGCCCTTCACCGTTGTGGTATGCCTACTTCTCCCTGCTAAGTACAGTGGGAGATCTTTGGCTACTACTTAGGCATCCTCTGTGCAGTTTTCCCCAGTCATTAGTGTTGATGTATTGCAGGAAATTGTTGTTCTCCTGGCAGGTGGTATCAGCATCCAGTATGGATTTAAAAGCGTAGTCCTAAATCATGACGTGCCTGGCATGTCAATTGTCATCAATGGGTTAACCAATTAAGTATTTACATTTCACAATCTTAACCCTTTAACAACCTATGACGGGCCACGGCATGAAAAGCTTAGAAAGTGATCCACGATTACTTTCTTCACTTAAATAGTGTTGCTGTAACACCAAGATCCGCAAGACGTTGAGGCCCCGGGACCTCAAAGTCTGTCATACACTGTATGGCGGCAGATCATCTTTCGCCTCCTAAGCTTCAATGGTGCAGCTGAAATGCCTTGATCGCAAGGCATTCAGCAACAACGAACACCCACCCCAGGACGCGCTTTGACCACTCTGGAGAGGGGTCAGAACCGCCATACCCTCTTGAGAACTCTGGCTCCTCTTGCAGGTTTAATACAGGTACTGCATTTAACCATGCAAGTCAATGGAGCCCAGCTTTCTAACCACAATGGGATTGGTAAAATATTAAAAAAAGATATGGGGGGGGGATGTGGTAACATTTTAAAATTATGCAGTGATGTCACCATCATCCAGTTCCAGCAAAATGTAAAACAAACCTCCAAAAATCAAATAGAAAAATAAAGTTTATTTTTTAGGAGCAAGTGCAAAAATTAAGTAAGTAGAACTTCCTGTTTCCCTGCCATCCCAGGTGACACTAAGGATAGATGTACCAAAGCAGAAGGGTGGGAAGACCTAAGGAGACAAAACAGCTTCAAGGACCTTCCGACCAAAAAGAGTGTCCTCCTGAGCCATCTGGTCGTAATGCTGTACAAAAGCGTGGAGAGTCCGCCAAGTAGCCGCCTTGCAGATCTGGTCAGGGGAAATACAGCATCTTTCGGCCCAGGAAGTGGAGACCGCCCTAGTAGAGTTGGCACGGATCCCCACAGGAGCAGTTTGGCCAGCCGCAGAATATGCCAAGTTGATGGACGCAACAATCCACTTAGCGATGGAAGACTTGGAGATGCTGACACCTCTGTTGGGTCCGGAAGTGGCCACAAACAAACGAGAGGACTTACGCAGGGGCAGAGTCCGTTCCAAATAGATGGTGAGGCATCTCTTCAGATCGAGGGAGTGAAGAGCTTCTTCTTCAGCTGAGCCAGGAGCAGGAAAAAAGGTAGGCAGCACGATTTCCTGATTCTTGTGGAAAGCCGACTGAACCTTGGGTGCAAATTCCGGCGGTAGAGAGAACCACATTATCAGGGGAAAAACGGAGAAACGGTTCCTTCATAGACAGAGCCTGAAGTTCACAAATCCGACGAGCAGAAGTAATGGCTACTAAAAAGGCTGTCTTCAGCGATAGAAAATACAGAGAAACCGACTGAAGAGGCTCAAAAATGAAGTAACGTGAGTCTACGAAGGACGAGATTCAAGTCCCATGGAACCATTCTGGTGACAGAACGAGGACGCATCCGGACGATGGCCTTGGCAAAACGTCTAACCACAGGCAGAGATATAAGCTCAAACCCCAGGAGAGCACTGATAGCAGAGATATGCACCCTGATAGTGGAAGGTTGAAGCCCACTGTCGAATCCCTCCTGTAGGAAATCCAAAATGGAGGCCGAGGAACAGGAAGATGGCAAAATTCCTCTGGAACAACACCAACCGTGAAATATCTGCCAGATCTTAATGTACCGCAGAGAGGTAATCCTCTTTCTGCTCTGCAGAAGAGTTTCAGCCACACGAAAAGAAAAACCTTGCGCTCTCAGCAATTCGCGTTCAACCTCCAGGCCGTCAGGTGGAACACAGCAGGGTTTGGGTGCAGGAATGAACCCTGATGCAGAAGGTCTCTCCAAGCCGGGAGCTTCAGAGGGGGAGAGAGACCTAGAGTGATCAATTCCGAATACCAGACACGCTTGGGCCAGTCTGGTGCTATTAGGATCACGGAGGCATGATCCTTCTTGATCTTTTGTAGGACCCTGGAGATCAGAGCAAACGGAGGAAAAAACGTAGGCGAGACGGAAATTCCACTCCTGGGCGAAGGCATCTATTGCCAAAGGATAATCTTGAGGCTAGAGGGAAAAGAAAACAGGAACTTGAGCATTGTCTCTGGATGCCATCAGGTCGATCTCGGGTAAGCCTCACTGTTGGACGATGAGGTCGAAGGCTGCCGGATGTAGAGCCCATTCGCCGCTCAGTACCGGAGTTCTGCTCAGGAAATCCGCTTGAGAGTTCAGAGTCCCTCTGAGGTGGATAGCGGACAGAGTCATGAGACGGGACTCTGCCCAAAAGAAAATCCTGAGTGATATACGGAGAAGTCGAGGACTTCTTGTGCCCCCGTCTGTTGACATAGGCTACTACAGCCTGATTGTCGGAGCGAAGCAAAACGTCTTTGCCGGTGAGCAGATGTTCCCAGTGATGCAGAGCCCTTTCTACTGCAAGCAATTCCAGACAGTTTGAAGGAAGAAGCTTCGCGTCTGGAGACCAGAGACCCTGCACGAATAGGTCCCGATACGTAGTGCCCCACCCCTTGATGCTGGCGTCGGTGGTGAGAAGAACCTTGGAGACAAGAGACCATCTTCTCCCTGCACCAAGGATGTTTTGTTGGAGCCACCAGGCGAGGGAGGCTCTGACATGCGGTGGAAGACAGACAAGCCTGTCCAGAGTCAAAGGTTTGTCTTCTAGATTGTTGAGGATAAATCTTTGAAGAATTCTCATGTGGGCCAGAGCCCAGGGCACCGCATACCTTGCGGAGACCATCTTGCCCAACAGGGACATGCATAACCTCAAGGAGCTTCGGTGCGCAGAGCGAACCCTGCGTACTAGGAGCCGAATCCCCTTGATCCTGGCAGGAGGAAGGAAAGCTTTCCCGGAGCAGGAATCCAGGCAAAGACCCAGAAACGTCAGTTGTTGAGAGGGAATGGTGCAGGATTTGTCCCAGTTCAGAATCCAGCCGAGATCTTGTAACGTGTCGATCACTGTGGCAAGATGAACCCGAAGAACCTGCTCTGTCCGGGCATGTATAAGCCAATCATCCAGATAAGGAATTACTGAAATTCCCTGAACCCGGAAATGCGCTGCCACGACTGCCAAAAGCTTTGTGAAGACTCTTGGGGCCGCCGACAAACCGAATGGAAGGGCTTGAAACTGAAAATGCTGAACACTCGAACCTCGAGGAATCACCACTCTCAGGAAACGTTGATGCGATGGATGGATGGGAACGTGGAAATATGCATCCTTCAGATCCAATGAAGGTATGAAATCGTTGAGGCATAAGGTGTCGAGGGTGGATCTCACAGTTTCCATCTTGAACCGGACAAACTGGAGGTAACCGTTCAAAAAGCGGAAGTCTATGATGAGACGAAGACCCCTCGGCTTCTTGGGGACCAGAAAAACCGGCGAATAAACCCCCTGGCCTTGTTCTGGCCAAGGAACAGGAACCAGGACTCTGAGGTCTGTCAACTGTTGAATGGTGGATAACAGGACCGACCGCCTCACCTGGTCTGGAGGAAGGTGGGAGATCAAAAAACAGTCTGAAGGCCTGGTCCTGAATTGAAGACGATAGCCGTGTGATACAATGGCTCTCGCCCAAGGGTCTCGGGTGAGTGAGAACCAATTGCCCTTGAAAAATCGGAGCCTTCCTCCCACCGGAACGGAAGAGGCGTCATGCAGAGTTCTTGGGGTGTTGAAACGCTTTGGGAAAGGCGAGTCTGTCAAATCTCCCCCTCCCTCGAGGGAATCTGCCTCGGAAGTTCTGTTCTCTGGACGAGGGATTGAATCTGGAACTATGGCCCCTAGATTGTCCCGGGAAGAATGGCCGAAAGGACTGCCGTCTTTTAGAAGGAGGCTTTCGCTGGGGCATCCAATGCTCGTCTTCTGTGGTTCTTTCCAAAAGGGACTCCAGCTCTTCCCTGAACAAAGTCTTACCCTTAAAAGGGATATTAAGAAGCCTGTTTTTAGAGGCATTATCCGCTGCCCAGGCCTTAAGCCACAAGGCCCTTCTGGCTGCAACTGAGAGCGCCGAAGCTCTGGCTGTCATTCTGATGTTTTCAATGGAGGCGTCAGAGAAAATCCACAGCCAATCTCACTGCCGCAACATTCTTGAGAATGGTCTCCCTGGGGGTCTTGGCAGCAATATCCTCCTCGATCTGGGAAAGCCAAATCTTGATTGCTCTGGAAACTGAAGCAGAAGCAATACCTGGTTTAAGGTCAGAGAAATGAGAGCCATCCTCCAGCGGTAAAGCAGTCTTTCTGGAGACCCTCATAACAGCAGTGTCTACCAGTGGGGTAGCACAGAACTGAGTAAAGTCTTCATCAAAGGGAAACATACGCTTAACCCTTCTGGACAGGTTAACCCTTCTTTCCGGGTGGTTCCATTCCTGCTTGATAATGTCAGATAATGCGCAGGATGGACAGGAAAAGAGGCGGACTGCTTGGAGAAGCTGGTACCAAAAAACGGGTCACTCTTCTGGGTGGAAGACTTCTCCAAATGCATGGCTGACCTAACAGCAGAAATCAAAGTCTCAATCTCTTCCACCGGTAACAAAAAAAGAGCTCTCCTCCCGGATCTCTCCTTCCTCCGAGGAACCTTCCTCAACCTCTGGATAGTCAAATTCAGAGTCAGAAAACAAAGGCTGATGTCCCAGAAGAGCCGGGTCTTGTTCTGCCGGAAGGTGATAGGCAGGAGCAGGAACGGTCTGACGGAAGGCAGAGAAGGTAGACTGCATCTCCTCTTTAAGCCAGGCCGAAAACTCTTTACCCCCAGACGGCTCAGAATCCGCTACAGATCTCAGGCAAGCAGAGCAAAGCTTCTTCCTTGAATCCTGCAAAGCCTTGTGACACCCAGAACATTGGGCATGCTTGGACTTAGCAACAGCTTTCTTAGGCTTGTCCTCAACAGAGGGCGGCTCAGAGTTATCCGGGGCTGACATATCTAAAGATGTAACAACACTCAGCCAAACAGCAGGAACACATAAAGAAATAAAATCACCTACCTTTATATATACTGAAAACAGGATGCTGGAATCAGGCAGTAATCCGCAACAGCGGGGAATTGGCGCCAAAAATTCAAATTTGAATGAAAACGAGGCTTGAAACGCACTACAGGAAGTGCAAGAGTCTGGACCGGAAGTCGGCCGCCGCCATTATGGCCGCCGTCAGAACGCCGCATTAAGCCCCCTGATCCAGTGACCGGGAAGCCTCCCAGGGAGCAAGAGTCTGCAACAGCAGACCAGGATGAATGGCAGGACGCGGGCGGCAGAGCCGGAGCCGGAACGAGGGCAGCACCCGGGACCACGGCGCCGCAGCCGCGGACACCGCCGGGACCACGGCGCCGCAGCCGCGGACACCGCCGGGACCACGGCGCCGCAGCCGCGGACACCGCCGGGACCACGGCGCCGCAGCCGCGGACACCGCCGGGACCACGGCGCCGCAGCCGCGGACACCGCCGGGACCACGGCGCCGCAGCTGCGGACACCGCCGGGACCACGGCGCCGCAGCCGCGGACACCGCCGGGACCACGGCGCCGCAGCCGCGGACACCGCCGGGACCACGGCGCCGCAGCCGCGGACACCGCCGGGACCACCAATCCCAAGGTACCAAATAGAAAAAGCGCCGGGCAGCGCAGCACCAGCCGTCCGGCTTAAGGTGCAGGGTATCCCCCAGAAAGGGGGCTTAGCCCAGGGAACATGGCTCCACCTGGAGCCGGAGAAAATAACAAATATAAATATATATATATACACACCGTATTTGCTCGATTATAAGACAACCCTGATTAGAAGACTCCCCAAAATCTGAACATTAATTTAGGAAAAAAAGAAAAAGCCTGAATATAAGACGACCCTTTAGGAAAAAAGTTTTACTAGTAAATGTTAATTCAATTTTTTTTAATAAAAGCTATGATTGAGAATATTTTTGTTTTTATTTCCTTTTATTTGCCAACCTGCTCCCCCCCCCCCCCCAGTTATGCACATCTGCCCCCAGGCTTGCCACTCTGTTCCAGAAATGCCTTATATACCACTGTGCCCCATGATATGCCTTTTAACCCTCTAAATGCCACTGTGCCCCATGATATGCCTTTTGACCCCCTATGTGCCACTCTGCCTCCAGAAATGCCTTATACCCCCTATATGCTGCTCTGGCATTTAGGGATTAAAAGGCATATTATGGGGCAGAGTGGCATATAGGGAAGTATATGGCATTTCAGGAGGCAGAGTGGCGTATAGAGGGTTAAAAGACATTTCTGGAGGCAGAGTGGCATTAAGGGGTTAAAAGGCATTTCATAGAGCACTCTGCCTACAGAAATGCCTTATGCCCCCCATTTAAGACCCCCCCCAACTTACCAGTGCTTCTGACTCAGAGTCCCTAGTTTGTAGTTTTCATTATACTGCCTGATTCACCACTCTGCCTCCCCCAGATATGCCACTCTGAAGTTATATTTATACCCCCCCATACACCACTCTGCCTCCTCCCCCGGCTCCCTGGTGTTTTGTGAACTTCCGTTCATAGAAGCCCCAGCAGAAGTGAAGGGGAGTAACGGAGGCTACGTGCAGACACCCACCAGCTGACAGAGGATGATCCTCTGCAGGAGACCTCAATTCTCTGTCAGCCGGTGGGGGGGTCAGCACAATGTGCACAGACAGCCTCCGTTACTCACCTTCAAAAGCGCAAGTGGAGGGAAGAGGCGGAAGTTGTCTGTACGCATCGCACAGACTCAATGGCTGACAGTGAGGGGAATCCAGGTCCCCTGCAGCGTTGCGGAGGATCTGGATTCTAGTGTTATAAAAGTTTTTCAGGGCATTTGCTCGGGGAGGGGGGGGGGAACTTTTATAGTCTATATAGCACCCACTGCTCAGGATCATACTCTATAGAGAAATTCACAAGAAAAGTTTTGGGCAGCTCATGAGGAAAAACTAATCCTGTGTTGTAATAAACCACACAGAATAATTTCAAATAGTTTGTGTAACTCCAAAACCAGTGTTTCGTAGAAGGTAGTTTGAAGAGGGGAAAAAACAGCACAAATCCAAGATAGTGGGATCACCAATTGGGTCAACATTTACATCAAGGGTGTTGGTTTTCATGAGGCTGTGATTCTGCAATTGTTATTCAGAACAAAAAAGGTAAAACAAGTCAGAAAAACATACATAGGGGCTGAAACTGCATGCAATCAAAAAGCCAGCGTGGGAATCAAAACATACAGATAGGAAATAAATGAAATGAATATAGTAGTTTATTTTTATAATCCCTTACACATACTGGCTGATAACAGATTGATAATTGAATAATCTACTGAAAGTATAAATGTTTCTTATAAAATACTTTTAATTTATCTTCTCCATACAAACATTTGATTAGAGGTAATGGAATTCTTTAGCCGTTTCTCATCTCAACTTCCCACAATACTGTAATCTTTCCAAAAAGTTATCAAAATAGATTTTTTTTTAAACCATCAAAAAAATTGATTGCGGCTTTTGCAGTTTAACATGTATATAAAAGGCTACAGATATTTACAGTTCTTGTATATAGCATGAATAACCAGAGTATACTGAGAGGCACAGTCCTATCTGCTGATAAACCTTTAAATAAATGTTCATGGCTTAAACATCTGTTGCAAGAAAAAAACAAAACAAAAAAAAAAAAACAATTAGTTTGGTAAGGCACTAAATCTGGGAGGACTGGAAAAAGCTGTAAGCCTACAATCGTACACAAGTTTGATTTTTGGTAGCCAACCCTTGAAAAGCAACACCTACCACCAGCAAGACTGGATGAAAAAACAGTACAAATTAGTTTCAAATTCCTGTACATATAGTACTTGCCTATTCTTATATTGCAAAGAATAGGAACAAGACCAAAACAAAACAAAAAAAAAAAAAGGCCTGTTGCTGCTCATGGGATTATGGTCCACATTTCTTGATTGGTGAGAGGTACCAGAAACATTCTGAGCATTAAGAAAATTGTTCAGTACATACGAAGTCTTATATTTGGTCCGCGATCATTTCAATATAAACCTGAAGTTTTCAGACTGCTACACACCCACTGGAGTGATTTAAGGCATTGCTGGTTTGTGTGTGCGGATTGCTAAAAAAGGCACGAAAAAGGAATGTATACTAAACAAAAGATTAAGATAGAGCCAGTAATACAACCACTTTAGCTCAGTACAATTTGCACATCTGAGAAATATCAGATATAAAAAAAACCAAAAGCCCCCAAAAAATAAAAAGTTGGTCTATATTTACCAGGAATGATTAATAAAGCCATTTAGCTTTGGGGGGGGGGGGGGGTGAAGTGCACCATAAATCAGATGCTAGGACATCTGCTCTTTTTTTAGCTACAGATACCAAGTCACTGCAATTAACTTTGTGCCATATTGCTGCAGAGGTTGTCAAGACTTCAAGGCACAACTGTACCGATGGCCTCATTTACCATCCACCTAATACTTGCAGTAAAGTGCAAATATTGGTAGGTCTCACGGTGGCACAAAAAAAAAAAAAAAAAAATTAAAATATAAGAAATGCCACAACGAATCCAACACACAAGTTCTATATAGATATCGGCTAGATAAATTGATAGGTTTCACACAGTAAGGCACTGCATAACCTAAACGTTGGTTACAAACAAAATTACCAGATCTACTGCAGGAATACACACATATATAAAAAAAAAAGTCGGACTTTACACTGCAGGCTTTCTTGCATGCTCATCGAGTCAGACATCACTGTGCATCACCACTAGTAAACTCGTATGCAGCCCTTACAATAAAAAAAAAGTATATAAAAATAAAAGTTACAGATTTCTTAAAGGGATGGTGGTGTAGTTCAAATAAAATCGGTTTTGCAAGGACACTTGAGCTGTTTTCCTCAATAAAGTGGCTTTTCTTTTCTGGAATGATGGAAGTAGGCCCTCGAGAATGACATCTGCAAATAGAAGCCACACTCCTCAGGATTAAGTCACTTATGTAGCAAAAATCCACTGTCTCCTTAAATAGTGGATTTAGAAAAGGACACACGGAGATGATGGCTTTCCCCCATGTCATGGTTGTGAAGTTCGATTAAAGATTCTATGGCCTCTTCCACTGATGCCATTTGGATAAGAGCCATCTTACGGTCCTTCCTACAATAAAAACCAAAACAAAAACGTTATACCTTTTAAAAAAAAAATAAAAAAACCCAAACCATTTTTCACACAGTCAACAGTTCCAGGCTTAGGATGCAACTTACTGGAAGAATTTAAATCCTTTAACTGTGAATCCACCATTTGAAAATAGCATCTTGATATCTTCTTCTGTAACAGAGGGTCTAAAAACAAGAAAAAAAAACAAACCTCAGTTACAATCTCTACATGCACACATCTACTATTATTTTTTAAAATAAAATAAAAGACACTTACGGTATGTTAGAAAGATGTAAGGTTGCAGAGGGAGGGAAGATGTTCTGGAAGTTTTTGGAGCCTGGTTTCTTGAAGCGATGGAGAGGGGAACTGCTATAGTCTTTAGTCAAGCCTTGATCTTCTTGTCCCTCCCTGGGCAACTGCACCGTATGATGTTTAGACATAGTGATACGAAGAGGTTTTCCATGGAGCCGCTGACCATTTAAATGACTCATGGCTGTATTAAAAAGCATAAGATTGACAATTTATCGGTTACCAAAAGGTCACAGCAGCCCTATTTTCATGTTAAATGCATATTTCTATGCCCGTTTATCATAGTATACAACTAGCATAAGTATACTAGATATGCACATTTACTTTTTCTGTAAAAGACTGTTCCCATAATATTCTTACCAAGCTGAGCCTGATTGCCATCTGCCATCTGCACAAGGGCATTCTCCTTCTTGTTAAAGAGAATTTTCACTCTATGTACATCACCATACACCCCTTAAAAATAAAAAATTACAAACATTCATTTTATACACCAATTAACACGGACAGCAAATCAGACTCTGCACACACCCACCACAAAGATGTTAATCGCAAGCATTTGTGCAACTGCAGAAAAATATGTTTGCAGCTATGAAATTGAAATGGCTTGGTTTATGAGAATTAAGGCTTTTGATGAAATCAGTTCAAGTTCTGTAACATGCTGAAGCACTACAAGTGTTCTATGCAGAATGCACACACAAGGTAAAAGTACAAACATAAGTCAAAACTGCAAGCTTTCCTCCGAACTAAAATTAATGTCGGAAGGGCGTGGGGCATGGTTGGGAGGGTTTGAGACAACGCAGACTAAATAATTTGGACAAACTCAAAAAACTCAATGCCATTTCTAAAAAATTGATAGCTGTCTGCAGCCTGTTGCTTCAAGACTAAAACTTTAGAAAAGTTCTTATTATAGCACAGGAACAGTGAAATGCTACGAGCCCCTGAGCCAATAGGCTGGGGCATGTACTGTGTTCATTCATTTTACCAACTGAGGTGTATTTTGAGAGATTAATGTTAAAGGTCTGTATCTATTCACACCAGTACTGGTCAAGGCATTTAATGCATAATATCAATTCAGCCAGTGTCATTAAATCTTTAACAGCCCATTGGGCATGTTAATCAAGACAATTCCAATAAAGGCAGTAGAAAAAAAAACACCAGCATGCTGGAACAAAAAACATAGTAGTTTCAAACATGCGTTTAAAATGGGTAAAAGGGCACATATTTATGACCTGTATAAAAATATGAAACTGATATATGTATATATATTTTTAAATGTGCAAACAACCAACACAAAATCAAGTGCATGCTGATCCCACCCACAAATGTACATTGAACACAAAATGAAAAATAGTAATAAAAAAAGTGCGAAACATACCGAAAAGAATAAAGAGGCATTGGGGTGTAACTCTCTTTAAAGAACAGCAGAGCAAGGCAGCGAAGGGACAGGGGTAGAGAAAGGGAGCCGAGGGGGAGAGCACAGCTTGCAGAAATGGTCCACGAGGAAGGTGTCACCGGAGAAGTGGTAGGAGCAGTTGACGGATGATATTCAAGGTGGTTAATATTTTGAAGGATAGTTTGGATCCAGACAGCAGGGTGTTTGGGTTTGTTTTGGAAGGGATAGTTTATATTTTTTTGTTTTTGTTTCAAGCACAACAGGAAGCAGAGGTTGCCGTGCAGTCAGTTGGCAAAGAAATTCCGGATCAAGGAGAGAAAAAAAAAAAAAAAAAAAAAAAGGGAATGGGAGGAAAAGAAAAAAAGTTGCAAAAAACACAAGTCAGTAAATATATAAAAAGAAATATGTAGAGTTCATAAGTTTAAAGGGCTTAAAAGCTTTCTAATGTATTAAGACAGTGACTGTTTAATATGATGAAGAATTGTACACACTGAAAAGAATTTAAGTTTGTAGAACAGAAAATATTCATGCAGAATAGAATAAATGGTTTTCAATGCACTACTTCAGATTAATGCTTCACAAAATGACAAGGGTCTGTACCAACATCCCATGCTTCCATTTTAAAAGTCCTGTGAGACGTCAATATTGTTTCTTTAACCTCGCAACTAAGACGACTTAGAAATTTTTTGTGGGCAATAATGACCAAAGCCATTATAGTTCAGTAACTTCCAGGGTATAATTCCCTCAAAACAAATGTTCCACGCCCCTTAATTAGCAGTTGAGAATGGGACTACATTTAATTTCAAGTCCACTGCATAGATTTCAATAAACATCTCTTGATTATAGATTTGGCACTTAATGCCAAAACAGTCATAAAAAGTATAATTTTTTTCCCCAGAGGCAGAAGCATTTCTTATATGGACAGACTTCAGTATTTATTACAAGCTACCAAGAAATTCAGACAACATGCATGCCAGCAAATTAGTCAGCCCACATTTGTTTAAAGCTGGAAATGTATTCTGAAGAATTGAATGGTAGATGATAGGATATGCTTAATCAAGAATAGAGTAAGCTGTAGACATGCAGGAACAAAAAAAACCCCATCATATTCTGTCCACATAATACTGGGTTCACATTTACTATTAAAGTGGCATGTTAAATATGTTAGTTGCAAAAGTAATTAAAAGCACTGGAGAACATTAGCCTGTGAGTGTTTGTGGCAAGGCCAGAAACAAAGTGAAAACAAGGACAGCTAACACCAAAGTGCAAAAAGAAATCATTTACAGTAGAAGCAAAATGGTACCAAACAAGGAAAAAGTGTACTTCACTCGTTTCCGGGAGTAAATTAAAGTTAAAGACTACTAACCTCTGGACTTAGATTGCTAACCAGCAGAACAGCGTTCCCAGGTAATCCTAGACCAGGAATACCCAGTCTCCCAGCAGCTGCGGCGGCTGCAGCGGCACTAGGCAAGGTCAGTGGTGTAAGAGTACCATGTACACCTAGGGCAGAGGTACACAGTTATAGCAACTTTATATAGCGGAAACATTTCTAGATTCCATTTACAATACTACAGCAAGCCTTATTTAAAGAAAGCTCAAGCCTCTAGGGCTGCAGCTAACGATTATTTTCATAATCGATTAGTTGGCCGATTATTTTTTCGATCAATTAATCGGATAAAAAGAAAAATTCAAATTTTCATTTAAAATAATTTAATAAAGTAACGTAGGATGTAAGAAACAGCAGAATGAAAAAACTGATAATGCATTTATTACCCAACCTAACCCCCCCCCCCCAGTTATGCACATTTGAGCCCAGACACACCACACTGCCCTCCCTGGCATGCCACACTGCCCTCCCCCCATATATCTCTTATATAGCCTATATGCCCTATACCCCCAGATATGTCACTCCGTCCTCCCAAGGTATGCCATATACCCCCCTATGCCATAGTGCACTCAGATTTGCAGACAATACTTTTATAAATAAGTGCTGGGTTAATCTTCACTGCCCCCAGGATTTAGATTCCCCTCAGTTTGCCCCCCCTTTAGCTCTAACTGCCCCTTAAGTTACTTTATTTAACAACAACAACTGCCCCTAAATTAACCCTAGACACCCCATCAACCACAACTGCCCCTAAATTAACCCTAGACACCCCATCAACCACAACTGCCCCTAAATTAACCCTAAACACCCCATCAACCACAACTGCTCCTAAATTAACCCTGAACATCCCATCAACCACAACTGCCCCTAAATTAACCCTAAACACCCCATCAACCACAACTGCCCCTAAATTAACCCTAAACACCCCATCAACCACAACTGCCCCTAAATTAACCCTAAACACCCCATTAACTATAACACCCCATCAACCACAATTAACCCTAAACCCCCCTACTAACTATAACTGCCCCTAAATTAACCCTAAGCACCCCACTAACTATAACTGCCCCTAAATTAACCCTAAACACCCCAACTATAACTGCCCCTAAATTAACCCTAAACACCCGATTAACTATAACTGCCCCTAACTTTCAGCAGCCCAAATATAAATTTTATACTCACCAGTGAGTTCTTGAGCCATGTCGACGGTATAGGAAATGGGCGGAGCCAATCAGCACTCTGGCTCCACCCCTTTCTTTCTCCCTGCAGGGAGGGACAGTCACTGCCAATTGGCCCCACCCCCTTCTCACTGTCCCTCCTTGCAGCCAATCGGCAGCGACTGGAAAAAGTAAGTGGGCGGGCCAATCGGCAGTGACTGCAGGGAGGAACTGTAAGTAGGAGCTGCTATTGTGAGTCAGACACTAAACGGATTATAAAACGAGGGATATTTTTCAGAGCATTGGCTCTGAAAAAACCCTCATTTTATAGTCGATAAAAATCGATTCAACTAATCGATAATGAAATTCGTTGGCAACGATTTTCATTATCGATTAGTTGTTGCAGTCCTACAAGCCTCATTAACATACCTTTGGTTCTGTAACTATGCTTCCCTTCAAAAGATATAACCAAGTCAAACACTGCTGGGTTATAATTTTTCATAAGAGATTGCATATAGTTGGTCTATTACCAATTCAGAGCTCTGCAGTGTATGAAACACTAAGCAGTCTGGTTCTAGCCTTGCCAGACTGATAGCATCTTATTGAAGTGCATGGACTTCTACTGCGGGGGGGGGGGGTCAACAAATTTGGCTTGGACCTATGAATCTCTTCTTTCCTATATACACAAACACTTTATTATGCAACCTGGCACCAGTGTTTGTCCAGTCTTGCCATACACCAACACTATGTAAGACACTAGCAGGAGACATGAGGTGCCCAGCGGGATCATGTTGAGTGTACCATGTACCCGCTGGGCGCCTCAAGGCACCCACGACACTGGATTCATGATGGCAGCACCGCAAAACCCTGAGTGTTTGTCGAGCCCTAATCTACCCGTCTTCAAGGAAAACTGGCAGCTATATGGGAGAATGGTGTCTACACGCTAAAGGGAGGATTTGGAGTAGTTGTGTTTCAACTCCTTCACTTCACATGTGAAGTGACAATTCCTCCATCTGCTGCTGAATTATACAAGCCTGCCCTTCATACTACAGAGAAGCTGCCAGTGTTGGTCCAGTGAACAATGTAATTTGAAACACATTGTAAAGGAATAGATTAAAAACATTTAGGAAATTTAATCTTATTGCACTCTCAACATTCAACGTGTCATGTCACTGTATGCAATTTACCAGACTACGGTCGTAACCGAAACACAAATTCAGATGATTACCTTGGGGGAAAGCAAATGTTGGAGGGAAACCAGCGCTTGCGTAGGGATTGGCAGAGATCAGCCCTGGGGCTCCTGTTGGTGTACAGAGATTAAAAGTATGTTGGTACCATGGAATAAGATTAAAATATGTACAATTAAAAAGCATGTTATACAAGACATGCAAGTTTGAAAAAAGTGCACATTCACTAACCAAAGGCAGCAATGGTCTGATCCAGGGAGGGTTGTCCATCCCCAGAAGGAAGATCTGGACGTGTATAATCACGGCTCTTGTCATTGTTGTACTTTACATTAAGGCTTGTTAGTTTTGAAAAGTCGATTCGTAACGTGCAGCACGCATTATATATATTCTGTCCATCAAGTGTCTGAGGCAGGAGAAAATGCGTTAGAAAAGAATGACAAGCGCAGTAAGGTGTTCTAAAGCTTGCTCTTTGTGAATTAGACACCAACCTATAGTCATACAAAAAGATACAAAATTGAGTGGTAAATTTAGATACTTACAATTTTGGCATGCTGGGCACTCATAGGATCACCATACTGCAGTAACGCTTGGAACTGGTTATTCTTCGTGAACGTGATTATTTTCAATACAGTGCCAAATTTTGAGAATATCTATGATAGATGTTAAAATATTTAGATTCCCAATAGAAAATAGAACCTTTAAAATTGCTCTTGGCACATCAAATCATTAGCAACCTTACCTGATGTAATACATCCAGTGTTACTGGATAGAAGAGATTTTCCACAATAACTCTCAATACAGGACTCTGCCCTGACATTGCCATGCCAGCATCCACCGCTGTTGCAGAAGCAGTCAATGCTATATTTCCAGACTGGACGGAATTCACAGCTTGCAGAGCTGCTTGTGCCCTCTTGAATGAGAGAAAAACAAAAGTGAGAATATGCACGCCAGACAGAAAGTAAGAATGTGTGCAAGAGAGACTGAGAATAAGAAAGTGACAGAAAAGGCTGGCTTTTGAACTTTACACTATGACAGCACTTGTGTCACAAGACTGAGATAACACCTCAGGGCCAGAAAAGGAGATGTGTTTGGCCGAACGCATCCGCTACAAGCCAAGTAGCTGGGGGAATACTGCACAACCCATCAATGCAAGAGCACTCGTAACAAAACCATTAGAGCATGCATGATGAATGTAGTCTCCATTTAAATCTGTCCTTAAGACATATGACTAAATCTAATGGTGGTTGCATAGATGGGAAACCTTAAGAGTAAACATTTGTTGGTTGATGTATTCCAAACGTTAATATTGTTTACTTACCGCTTGGTTGGGAGAGTTATCAGTTTTCAGTTCCTTGTGGTTTGAGTACTGAATGTAGATGGGTTGGCTTCTCAAGACTGGAGTAACTGTGGTGAAGTAACTCACCATGGTATTGGCAGCTTCTTCTGTGTTCATTTCCAGGAATGCCTAAAGAATATAAATAGGAATAAAAGGAATTCAAGAGAACTTATTGAAGAGTACTGAGCAGCTCCAACAAGAAAGTTTGGATACCATAACACAGTTGGGGTAGCCTGAGATTTTGCTGTCAATTTGTACCTGGTTTTTGCCTTTGAGCATCAGGAGGTTGGTAACTTTACCAAAGGGAAGCCCAAGGGATATGACTTCAGCTTCAGTAACATCCATCGGTAGTTTGCGGACATGTATAACTCTAGAGCCAACACCTACACTTCTGGTGTCTCCTTTGAATTTCTTACTATCATTCCCATTAGCTGTAAGGAAAAAAAAAAATACATTAAATGAGCAAATGAATGCAAGAGAACATCCGTGCTGAAGTTCAAATTAGCCAGTGAACAAATGGGAACACACAAGTCTGCCTGGTGGAGAGTACAGCACTTAGTTGTATCCCCACAATACTCAACAATTGAATGGCTCAGGCTCAGTCACCCAGTTTGACACTGACTAATGGAAGAACCGATTACTTTAGCATTGTTGTAAAAAAAACTAGTTCAGTGTGAGTGGGGAAAGTCACTCGAAACATCACCAGTGACAACAGCAATTTCCAGGCATGCATATAGTTTATTAAAATATATGCAAAGTTTCAGTCAAAGATTATATTGCAGTATACAGAACTTTATTTTACAGTCAAAGATTTCCCCCATGGCACTTCCTCTTTAAATGCTGTCAGGCCCCCACATGCATTCAAATTAACATGATTGTTGAAGTGTTCCCCCACTAAGTGAGAAAAGCTTTATCAATGCAAGTAGTAAGATACTTCAGAAAACTTGCTTGTCAAGTCAGGGTATCTTAAATGTTAAAGAGTGTGAAGTGATCTAAAGTATGTTATCAGCAAATGCCATTAATCAGTTGTCATCCCATATAATGGTCATGGCTTGCCATGCCATTGAGAACCCTTCAGGGCCACGAATACCATGCCAGCATTCAATACCTACTCCTATTGAGAATGTTTTTTTTTAATTGTTTGCAAATGATCGATTGTATAGTAAAAAGCCAAATACCATTGAAGCAGACAAAAAATACCACAACCATGTAGATTAGAGGCTATGAAGAAGCTGAAAAGTACACCAAAGAGAAAGGAAATTTTACCTGCAGAAGCAGAGTTGCTCATGATAAAGGGTCCGTTAGTAACACAAGAAAAAAGCTCGTCAGATCCCCGCTGGAGAAAAAGAAAAGATAGATTTTAAATGTAAGCAATTACTTGATATATATATAATAAAAAAAGTGCTGTTAGTGTAAGCAGGTGTTATATCTTTGATAAGAAAATAAGCCTCATTAAAGGGTGAGGGATAAAAAGGAGTTGAATGAGATGGACCTATAAAAATAAAATATATAACATCTGGTATTGCAACTTCCTGCTGACTAGCAGATTAAAACAATACTTACAAAAAAGTTTGAGGTAAAGGCAGTGTACAATAGGAACCTCAAATTTTACCCCCACGTGCCAGTGAGGACACTTACAGCATTGGAGTGATTTATCACTGAGCAGGGACAGACAGCCTGTTATTTCCATTATAAATGGATCACCTCTCAATGTTCTCAATGATGAGTATCCATTCATGTTTAGTAAGTGCAGCTGAGTCAGAGACCGTACACGATAATACATAAAGTTTATTAAATAAAAAATTGACTGTTACTGGGGACCGCCTTGCACTCAAGGCAGTCTTCAGGAACCGCCAATCGGAGAATTTGTGCAATTACCAAAGACTTCCACTCGTGTGTGACAAGTGCCACACACACAAAATGTGCCTACAGGTTGCCAGCTGATCTATAGGCAGATAGGCTGGAACATTGGAAAAAACCATCTGACCCCTCTTGTCATGCAGGGGATCAGACCTTTACCCCCCTCCTTTTTTTTTTTTTTTTTAAATGGGCTGATGGCTCTGGACCCTCAGTCACGTGTAAGGGTAATGGGAGTTGTGACCCACAAAAGCAGATGCACCAGAAGAAATGGCTAGCATTCTTGAGAAAATTGTGAATTACTACTCAACCCTTTAATTTCTGTAAGCTGATGCACAGTGATATTGACATGCCCTGTAGATTTAAAACATACAAAACCCAATGCATGTGGGGTATTTCTGTAGTCAGGAGATGCAGCTGAATACATTCTGGTGGGTTTCTGAGCAGTTACATGTAACCTGTGCACTCTCCTAAACATTCTAAACATCAAAAGTCATGGCTGGTGGGGGGGGAATGCAACAAACATGTTACATCTCTTTGCAAAAGATTAGCGACCAAATGGTTGCATGATGAGTGTCCAGAAGCTCCTCGAGAAATACCCTTGCTTGTCTGCTCTACAAAAATATCATCTTTTGCGGGAGTATTTTGAGCTGGTGGGCAGCTAATTGGTCCAAATTAGACAGTGTAAGAGTGCTTGAAAAAGTCTTAGGTTATGGGGCACAAAACTCAGTGAAGAAGGGGTTAAAATATACTGCGCTCTTATCAATTAGTAAACATCACACACACAAGCTAGGGCAAAATCCAGCACCTTAATTATTTACAATCCATTCTCAATGAGATCACCAGAGGCACACAGATAACAGAACAGGCATAAAGTTACAGACTAACAATACCCTATCAGGTTATACTTATCCTACAAGGGTTACTTTACAAGATACATATAGCCATTGTCAAAGCATCTGTTACAGGTCTAGTATGGAATTTCAAACCAGGAACAATTAGAGAACATATACTCAAGAGACACAGAATAAAAAGAGTTCTAACTTGCAAAGTACCATTGTTACCCTTCTGTTACTACTCATACATTTCTTTAATAAACTCCATGTAGCACGCTCTTGTAGTTAACGACTTTATTGATGCAGAGATCTGTCTCAATGCACCACTGGTCAATGTAATCAAGTTCTCTTATCCACACCCCACAGACTGCCTGAACTAGAGCAACAATCTATCAAAGGAGAAATGTTAATGAAGGAATACTCAAGGAAGGTTCTGCAGACAGACATTAACATGACTTCTGCCATTTTAAACAGAATTTGTGTTGTAGTGTTAGGTCAGCAACTTTAGGGCTGTGGTTAAACTTTAATGGTGCACCTCCCCCTTAGTATCTACATAAAGGCTGTGCTATGGCAACACCTAGAAAAATAAACCGGTGCTATAAATACAGGGTGGGGCAGTCTGGAATGTTTGTCAGTTAACCAAGATTAAACGTCTGCTGTAATTAAGGCACTCCCCACACAAAATGCGCTCATAACACTTCATTAACTGGGCCATTATCATCCGAAAGAAACTTTGTAGAACAATTCTACAGGACTTTGCATTAGAATGAAGAAAGCGACCATTCAACTTAAATTGAAATACTGCTTCTATTGGTAAACACTACTTTGGGGTTAAACCCTACCTTTTGTTTACCCATGGCAGCGCTGGGTTCACACTTGCAGGGAGAGCATAAGTGCGTTAATGCATTTCTCAAACCGCATGCATGCCGATACTACTTTAGCGAAGAACTAGCCTGGCAAACAGCGAAGTGATAATTACCAATGCCACGGTAACAGGGCAGTCATCACTCTACGAGGCAGTTTTGTGCTGTAAACACAACCAGGGTGAAGGATGGCAGCCTTAAATACCACACACCCCCACCCCCTTTACCAAGAGGAAAGAGAAGGGAAAAAAAGTGCTGTTTTGCAGAGAATAGAAACTGCTATTTTGTTTCCAATATAGGTACGTGTGCCAGAAGTTACAGTTTAGGTCTTCCTTCCCAATATAGTTTGGATGGCTCCACATGGGGACTGAGGTTTTTATGGCATCCAAACTAAAACAGACTAGTACAAAGAATATGAAAGGTTACTAGACTACTGAACCAATAATCTGCCACAAGTGGAAAGGTCTTACCTTTGTACCAACTGTTATATCTTGGACAATTCTGCGGAAGAAAAAAGAAAAATGTAATGTTAGAGTGGAGGGCATCACTATGAAAGCATCATAGATTGATACAGTTTAGGTGGGTCACCCTCTGCAATAGTAGAGCAAGAGAACAGTACAGAACATGGGGGTAATGCGATATCAGGTTTAAAGCTCTGCTCTCAGGGCCTCAAGCGCAGGAAACATTACACAGCAGCCACAGCAGTGTGTGTTGAAATTTACAGGAAACGCTCCTGGCCAAGCTATTGTTATCCATGTTACAGAGCACTCGTCAAACAGGTTCTCTGCTCACACAGGGATGTTTTAAACATGCACATCGTTTCTAATGGACACACACCACCACAAAATGGAAGGCGTGTTTGTCTTAAACCACCTCTGTATACACGGAAGCACACTAGCGGAGTTATATAACGGATATGAAGAACTGTTCAGCAGCTTCACGCCTGGCCAGACATTTAAAAGGTATATAATTTGTGGAAGCAAGTGACACTCCACAATGCCAAGCATTAATAATAAACACATGAAGTCAAAGTATAAAAGAGTACAACTGACATTACATGCTACAAAAAGTAAAGGTGTGCCATGCCAGAGTTGTTAGAAAGAAAGCAGGGCACTATTTGCACAAACCAAATGCATTACGCCATGTACAAAACAGGCTCCAAACCTCTATTCAATTTAAAGACAAAATATTCCCATGTTATGGACCACTTATGCCAAATTCTATTGATTGATTTCCCAATAGACAGCAGATTGCAATGCAAGATATATGTACATACAGTTTACTGTATGATGAAGTCACATAGGATATACAAAACTGGAGTTGTCACAACACACATTAAAAGTGACATTAGCAGTCTATTAAATTGTGTGCGTTGGCTCTTGCGTTGAAAACTCATTAATATCATGACAAGTCAAAGGCATAAAAGCAGTCACTGACAACGCAACATAACTGTTGACACCGGGATTCCGGCTCTGTTTTGACACTCGTTTTAAGTATTAAAACAGAATTTGATGGCATCCAGAACTTGTGATCTAATCTGTCCACTTTTTAACCTGTGACTTAAAACAGTTTATCATAGAGGGTGGGCGCTTAACATATGCAACCCAGGCACTGATGCGTTGTGGACACATGCAAAAGCCAGCAGGGAACATCTGCTGGGAGAACAAGACGGCTAAATTCCTCATAAAACCTAGCACACTGTCTATGCAAATTCTTATGTAAAGTGGCTCTAGTGAAAGCCACACAAAGAAAATCCATCCAGAAAAAAAAAAAGACGCAAACAAAAAATAAAAGTCAGTCCGCTAGCGTCGTCTCCCTAGTTTCCAACGAGTTAAACTCACTCCCCTTTGTGAAGCAGGAGGAGGCATATTCACAAGACAATGGAGTCAGGCGGAAGCCACAAAAGAGTGACTCTAAAGAGACCTGAACTTTGTACACGCAGGCAAACACGAACTGTAAACTTTTTTTTTTTTTTTTTTAATCCATAGCCTTAACTCTAGCGCCTCCTCGACTACGATTAAGACGGCTTGCTACAATTTAAAGCCTGCGAAAACGCGCAGAAACGAAAGCGGCCAAAAGAGCTCACGCAGACAACCTCTAGGACCACGCATAGAGAAACGTAAACCAGTCAGCATAGGGGGAGGGCGAGGCTTGTGATCTAGGTGCAGGGGCAGCCAGAGGGGGCACCAGGTAAACTCTGAACACACAGGTAAAGCACGCGGGCTGGGGCCCGGGAAGGAAATCTCAAGTCACCCTCTCCTACAGAGTAGCGTTAAAGATGGAGAGTCAAGTATACCCTTAAGATCGCGACAATTACACTTAAAACCTGCCCCACATCATTAAATGCCCCACCCAGTGCCAACTCAACACAGACACGACACTAACACAGCGAAGGCTTTAAAGTTCACAAGACAAACACCAGTAAGCTGCCCCTTACGTTCAGTATTCTAATACGTTATTTAAAGCCTAACTAATCGTCACACACATAAAATATATGTATTATTTCACCACATATCGAAAAAGTGCAGAAACCGTTTTCAATAAGTAAATAAAAAGACATATACGTTTAGAAGATTCTTATTAAACCCTCGAACCCCCTACCCTGCCCGATCACTTACCCTTCCATGGCACACACAACAACCACCCGGCACGGAGAGGAGGCGCCGCAATAACCAAAGGAGCCAGGGAAGCCGCCTCATATACACATAAAATGGCGACCGGTTTGGTGACGCACGGATACCGTACTCTTATTGGTTGAGTGAGCTGCTTTTCACCAAGAACAGGAGGCGCCTTAGGAACCAGTTCCCACCTCTTGCCTTCCCGCCAACCTGAGCAAAGGGAGGTGCGTCATCACAGATAGCCACGCTCACATCGGTATTAGTCCCGTCCCTCAGAACAGGCACGGGTCTCAGTGTTGTAAACTGTAAAGTAAATGAGTTGTGTACAGCTTACCTGCATTCTATGGAGTATAATGATAATAAATACTAGCAACCGTCAGCAGCAGTGCTAGTAGAAGCGCTGTTAAGTGCTAAACAGTAACTTTCAACCTAAACTGTACAAACAATTTCTATCCGCTTATCACGGCAGTGGTGCCAAGTTATACTTCAGGGCGCAAAACCATGCCGATGGCCTGTTAATATAACTGATGTCACGATTATAGTAAATAGGCTACTTTTGCAGGACAAATGTATTTAATTTTAACAAAAACATGTAAAGTACTACCCTGTGAATAGGAACAGATTGAGAAATATAATCAGCCCTTTAAACTTTTAAGGCCAGAGGATGTATGAGGGCCAGTCACAGTATACATGTGGCCACGCTCTCACAATTCTGCGGTATGCAGCCAATTCACGGCTGGACATATAGTTGGGTAACAGATTCCCTTCTGTGAGTATATATATCCCACATCCTGCAGGGTATCAGGTTACATATACTATATGGCAAACAGATTTTGTGAAATCTGGGGGCTTTTTTAAAAAAAGTTATATGCATAGACTGTAAATTTGTTTGAGTATCGCCTGTTTCCATAAGTCGAATTGCTGTTATATACTACTTATGTCTTGTCTACTCATTCTACAGCGCTGCTATGGCACTATATAAAACAATAATAAACTTTATTTGTCTCAGTATGGCATAACTGATTTAACTCTGAGTGTCAGGGCATATTTCTCTCGTAAGACACCAGGACAAATATTCTTATTTTTGCTTCTGTTGACAACTGTAGCAACTAGACTTGGGCGCTGGCCAACTCTTCGTGTTAGTCTTCATGGGGGGGGGGTTATATTCCACGAATATTCGTTCCTGTGTTCGGTTCGGGTGAAAATTGGATTTTACAATCCCTAATCCCTGCATGGTAGCAGGGGTCAGGCTTTTTTTCCCAGCATGTCATCCATCGATCAGATGGCAGCATGCTGGTCCTTTTAGTATTTCCTTGGTTAGCAGTTATATTGACTAGACCACTACAGTCATATGTTTTTTTTTTCTTTTTAATTGTATTTAATCCCGGAAAAAATAGCTTCTCTCCTTCTCAGACAGAAATGTAAATGACACAAATGCAATTGCATTTTACACCATTCTTACACTATTTGAGCATGTATCCCACGGATCGCTCCACATGGGATCAGCTGCAATAAAGTGTGCCCATTTTCTGTGCAGGCCACTTGAGTTGATCCACACCAAACTCAAAAAATGCCTTTACAAACCTTGCTTTGTGCACAGGGACACATGCTGCAACAGGAAAGTTCCTTCCCCAAACTGGTACCAAAAAGTTGGTAGCATACAATTGTCTAAAACGTGCAGCCACGTGCTTTTTTTTTTTTTTTTTTTTTTTAGAACTCGGCCAGGCATATCCAGCTCTTGGCTGGCAGCATCACCCGATCTGCTGCTCCATTTGCCCCTCCAGCTAAATGTAGCATGCGGCCACACATATACATCCTTAAGCTTCACTTACGTCATCAGGCGCCATTAAAACCAGTCCAGCCCTGGCTGTTTCAATAATCTTACCCTTAAATGAAACTAAGGGGTCTAGCCCAAACCCTAAACAAAAGCTGTAGACCATCGTTCCTTCTCTGCTTCACTGTAGGCACTATGTCAAACCCAAACTGAGCAAAACATAGGGTGATTATCATACACAGGAGGGCACCCAAACAATGTCTCTTTTAGCGTAGGACCCAATATATTGAGAGCATCAAGTCATGCAACCAAGAAAGCCATGTTTACGTCTGAAATGGTTAGTAACTTGATAGTTTTGATGTTTGCTACAAACAGCGGCCTTCGCTTAGGTTAATCAGCAGAAACTTGCAAACCTCACATGTCCCTCTGAAGAAGAGACTTCTCAAAGCCTAAGTAACATTACTTTTTTCTATGTTGGCCCAATAAAATGTATATGAACGTCAATTAAAGATGCAAACCCAACACACATAGCCAATTTGATGTATACATCTTCTCAAAGCAACAACTTACTCCTTTAATACTGCCTGAGCAGACATCACATTCTGCAGTCTATTGACTTAAAGGATAGTTAGCAGAATTGTGATTTCAACTGCCTCACTTTATTATTCATTATAGCTGGGCCTGTATAATGGATAATCCAAAAACAATAGGTAAGAAGAATCTGAAGAACTATCAGGGATCTAATTATTATACAGGACCCGCTAAGTTCGTCCTGCATCCATAATGTTAATCTGTAACTGTTTAGTTTGTTGTAAATATTATAAAATGCAGTTTGATTTCTGATTGAAGAGCTTGTAGGGAAAAAAAGATCAGGGTACGAGTGTCAACTTTTCCATGGTTTCTTCTTTGTGAAACTACTCTCATATGGTACTAATCTGTTCTCTCTAGGTTTCTACTCTCTGCAATTTCAGTTTGGTGGGAGGGATGCTGTATTTCTTTTTTTTCTGACTGAGCTGGAGGTTAATCACTACCCTCAGTGGCTTCCAACCAAGTCTGGTTTTGATTAAGTTCACATGGCTGACATTGGAAATCCAGCGTAGATGTATATGAATTACACGCCACGAGCTAAAAACTGCATGAGAAAATATGCAACAGACTCTCCACCCCCACCCCAAATGAGACTATTACCATCTTTCTTTCTCCTCCCTTTTCCTGGTTCTCCCCCTCCCTAACTCTGGCCTCTGTTTCACAACAAAGTGGTTTGTCTTCAGATCCTGCAGCATACTTTGCATTCCCTGGCTAAGATTGAACATTTATTTATACAAATAAACCTCTTGCTCTTCCTGCTTTCCCCTCCCCATTATATCTGAGGGTTTTCAGGAGTAAATACACCTCACCCGCCTGTGTTCTAATCTGCAAGGTTTTCGAGGCGATCTAAAACAAAGAGATTATATTTTATGACAAACCACGCAACATAAAAAATGAAACGTTCTAGTTACAATAACTGCTTAGAAAAGGCATCGTACAAAATAGACATTCATTACAAAGCATCCAAAAAAAAAGGGTTTTGGATACTAGACTGCCCCTAGATAGACAGATACTGCAATACATAATATACTACAGTGCAATACTTTAGAAACACAGGGATTACCGATAAATGCTGTAACAATTAGCTGCTAAACGGTGACAAAATGAGTATGTAATATACTGTATAGTGCCTAATTGAGATCACAAACGCCTTAATAAAATATTGTTTAGTATTTAAAGCTGGATCGTATTACTGATTTTTTTTGCGCCTTTCTTAAAGCAGAATTTTAAAATGATTTAACATTTTGGCTATACCTATATAGTTCAACAATTGTACACAGCGACATGCACCTTTTTCTACTTCACTAATTTTTATATGCTGTTAATGAAGTATGAGAACACGGCGAGAAACCTTCATGCAGAACCTATATGATGGAACACCTATGAGTTAATATTTCCCTTGCAAACTCCCTAAGAGTTAACCATTATTGCTTAATACAGCGTGGGATCACTTTCAGACCAGCTATTACAGCTCAAATAATTCAAGCTGAGGCTTGAAAAACAGGGTACTATGACCGCACCCTTGCAGCAGGAAGAAGTGAAAAAGCTGCCTTGAAACAGAATAGTAAAAGTGAAATTAATACTTAACTTACGTTGACTTATTTCATTGATTTTCCTTATTAGCACCCTTGTTATGAATGCGCTAAAACGGAGTTGTTCTCATTGTCCTTTTCAAAGCCTTGCAATCTATATTTGATTGTAGTGCAACTTTAAGGGTTAAACCATATAAGAGAATGCGGATAGATGTAATAAACAGCTACAGTTTTCTTAACAATCTCATCATAACAGCAACATTCAAAATGCCTGTATTCATTTATATTGTGATAACGTGTCAACATTCCTTTAATCCACATTATACCGGACACATAAATGTAATGAAATCAATACAACGCATAAAATGTAGACTTTGCTAGTTAAGAACGTTTTATACTTAAACCACTGCAAACTAGATTCCACAGGTGAGTGTAGCCATCAACAAAACACTTTAGTAAAACTCACAGATTAAAAAGGTAGACATGTTCTGGCATTGAAGACCAGGTAAAACAAGCTCCCTCGCCCAATGCATTGTTATTCACTCCACCCACCATAATTGTTTCAGAGTTTGTGGAGAACAGCACCCCTGTAATATAAACCCTAAAGATGGAGCGAAACCAGCGCTAATTACCGTTATCAAAATGTGTCAGGCTATGAGGGTTCTTGCTAATTGAAAATGATTATCAAAATGTGGGAAAATAGTTATCTTTCTTTCATTAGTAAGCCCAAAATCAAGCTAGTTTTAATAAAAGCACACATTAGAAGGTTTTTGCTAAAATTTAGATGAAGGCAAGGGGACTTTTGATAATAAAGATTTTTATAATCTTTTCAAAAAGCCAGTTCATTTTGCTTTAAAATATATATTTAAAAATATCAGAGAGGAATGTCATAAATGTAACTAGAGAGCCAATCCTACATACCTTCAATTCCTACAGATCTAACAACCCTCAGGGCAAGTAGTATTCTCCAATACTAGAGGGTGGTGGGGGAGCAATGCATAGCCCTTCCCACTACCATTCCCTTAGGGGGTCAATTACCTTTTCACTGGTACGCCATCAAACAACACACCTTCTAACTGCCTCTGTTCAGACCGGACAGTCCTTCTATAGCAGCCTATTACTGTCACTCTGTTTCTTAACCTATTCATTTTTCTAAATGCCCTACCTAGTTACATACAAGGCTGTTTGCAACAAGGGGCAAATGTGTCAGCAGCCCTGGGTGCAGTGATCACATTCAGCCATTTTTACAGGATACACATACATTTCACATATTGCCAAATAACACATATTAAATATGTGTCCTGCAGTGAGTGAAATGTATAAACTCACATAAGTGATCCAGTTACTCAAAAAATAAGTTTAATGCCACCTTACATTAGAAGTTTCTTGGTGTACCAACTGCAAACATGTAGACATAAATCAAAACCCAAACTAAAACAGGCCAAACACTCCAGTGGTTTTCAGGTATGTGGAAGCAAAGGCAGTTACCAGAATGACAGGTTATTTGGAAAAAGTGAGAACGTATGAGGCTCTATCTACTTTCACTCTGTCCGGGAACAGAAGAATACATATCTCAGATGTGCTATCACAGTGCTGTGCTATCACAGAATATCAGTGTGTGCAGATCAAGAGGCTATAGATTGTACTAGAGGTGTGTGAACAAATCAGTGACATGAGCTTCAATAGCCAAGCCAAATTCTCCCATCATATATCTGCACATGATACAGGGTCATCTTTCACGCGGTGAAAAAGGGGCGCGCAAAAAGACACGGCCGCATGGGTGCCAACTGCGACTCTAGAGGGCCCGCATGACCCCTGTGACCACTTCCGCACAGGTTATCTCTGTGTTGCTCACACACTGAGCATCCTCCCTTTTACCATCCAGGGAAAGCAAGAACACAGAAGGGTCACATTACGTTATGTGACCACAAGCAAGCTGTTTGGGGGACAAAGATGGCTCAGGCAGGATGTTTGGGGGAGAAAGACATCAGAGAAAAGCCATTTAGGAACAAAGATGGTACAGACAAGCTTTTTATTTATTTGATCTATACCTTCATTGCTGAGATTACATGTGATTTTCAGTTGATCTATACCTGCAAGGTTGAGTTTGTGTGTCATTCTGTTGCTCTATACCTGCAATGTTATGTTTCCATGTGTTATTTATTAATACTTACAAATACAGAGTTTGTATGTCTTATTCAGTTGATCTATACGAACATGAGGGAGGAAAAGAGACATGTGGCACAGTGAAGGAAGGAACAAAATGACTCTGGGGGTGATGATGTAGGAGGGGCACCGTGGGGGTGGTCCACACACAGGGCACCTGAACACTTAAAGCTAGCCCTGATCACTACTCACACGTCCTTTTTGGATCACTCACTGGACCAGCACCATTCATTTGCTCTGTGAGGATGTCTGAGTGACGCTAGGGTCAGAAGGAGGGCTGACTCTGACAGTCCCCTTTTGATCTGCAGAGACAGTGTAGCAAGTACACAAAACAAAGTAAGAATTCAGCGCATGCCCAGTGAATATCGTTAAAAAAAAACACCATCTAAGGCATAAATATTGGGGATTCCATCACACTATATGGCCATTTATTGTTTAGCCTGCCACAATATCAAAGTACCCCAAGTTTTTTTTTTATTTTTTTGCATAAACCTGTGTTGTGTTTGCAATTGTTTGATATTCAGAGCAGATTATTTTTTTATCAACAGGTTAAACAATAAAGACTGTTTTTCAAATCCTTCTGTACTCATATTTACCAAGTGTGCCAATATTTGTGGAGGGCACTGTATGTATGTGTGTGGATATATACATACAGCTTGTATGGGCTGGGGCAGAATAAAAGTTAGAAAAAGGATGAAAAATGTAAAGGGTAGATTGAAGAAAAAAGAGAAACAATAGAAAAAAAGTGAGGAAAACATCAGCAAATGGTACGGCAAAATACATTTCCAAAGAGGGAGGAAAGAAGGACAGAATAGAACAGAAGGGGTAAGAAAACACAAGAGGCAGAATACACAGAAAAAAAGCAGGAAATCCAGATAAGGTTGCCCTTCCTGTATAATTGCTTCAGGGTACAAAGTTCATTAATACGGCATTGGCTATATGAATAACCATTTTAATGGCACT
Organism: Spea bombifrons; assembly: GCF_027358695.1. Classification (NCBI taxonomy): domain Eukaryota; kingdom Metazoa; phylum Chordata; class Amphibia; order Anura; family Pelobatidae; genus Spea; species Spea bombifrons. The sequence goes on along the minus strand of NC_071087.1, from coordinate 78,079,767 downwards.
TTGGTGCCATTAAACCTGATGTCCTTAAAGCTTGGAATCTTATAAAGTAAGCAAAGCATAATTCCCTTTCAGTTTATGGTCCTCCTTTCTCTTGCTAATAATCACATTCCCTTCCCCCATTAGTTAATCTGCTCTATTTTATTTTTATGTTGGTAACAAGTTATATATATAGAATGCACAAAATAACATCCCCTCCCCTACAGTTTAGAAATCCACAGGAAACTCACAAATGTTTAATTTACAAGCCGAAAACATTGACAGGACCACCTTGTGAGTGCATAGACGGCTTTCGAAAACAGATTTCTGTAGTTTATATAGTTATATGACTTTTTTGTTCAAACATGACTTTTGAAACTGCTAAGCAGATCCCTTACAGGGGAACTTCTGGACTCCCAAAATATAAGAAAATCTATGTTTGTGTGGGATTACTGTACGTAGAGGATGTTCTGAACATAAATTTTTTTTTTGGCAGTGTCACATAATTTGCGCATGAGATTGTAGCACAGAGCCTACTCAACAATCCTAGGTAGTAGAGCAGAATGGTGGTAGTATTGAAAGTTGGAAAGACCCAAACTGCTTCATAGTTTCTGTTAAGTAAGAATTTGGTATAGCAGTTTACACCATCTAAATCCTCAAATATATTTTATCACCTGAGACATGAAAAATTACTGTGGCATGTGTACGGTCAGAGTTGCGTCAGCTTGCCTATACGCACACTCACACTCCTGTTCCTGGCCACCATGACAGCAGCGGAGAGATGCCGCCATGGCACCCGTCGTGGACCCTGACGTCGTCTGGGAAGTCTTGCACTAATTCAGTGACTAGATCTAGATCAACATGAAATGTCCTTATCATGTAGTGTGTCTTGAACATGCTGCACAAGTGTTGTGAGATCTTTTTTTCATGGGAAGTGACTTAATCAGGGTCATAAAAGTATTTGTGCACAATATATTTGCAGAATTCATTGGTAAATTCCTCGGTAAAATAAGTATTTGGTCACCTACAAACAAGCAAGAAATCTGGCTCTCACAGACCTGTAACATCTTCTTTAAGAGTCTCCTCTGTCCTCCACTCATTACCTGTATTAATGACACCTGTTTGAACTTGTTAACAGTATAAAAGACACCTGTCCACAACCTCAAACAGTCACACTCCAAACCCCACTATGGCCAAGACCAAAGAGCTGTCGAAGGACACCAGAAACAAAATTGTAGACCTGCACCAGGCTGGGAAGACTGAATCTGCAATAGGCAAGCAGCTTGGTGTGAAGAAATCAACTGTGGGAGCAATTATTCGAAAATGGAAGACATACAGGACCACTGATAATCTTCCTCGATCTGGGGCTCCACGCAAGATCTCACCCCGTGGTGTCAAAATGATCACAAGAAGGGTGAGCATCTTTGTAAGTGGGAGAACTTGCACAATTGGTGGCTGACTAAATACTTTTTTGCCCCACTGTAAGTACGAAAACGTAAACTACCCTTAATATAGTTGTATATCCATCACAGGGAGAGTTTTTGGAATGGGCAGATCCTCCATCACTAAAAGGTAGAGGATGAAGGTGTCATCTCTATGACAAGAGGTCTAATCTTATCACAGTAAACTAGATAAACAGAAGAAGGATTTATTTTGTTGCAATGTGTTACACAAAAACAATACTTGCATCTTAATCCTTAAGGAGACCATTTCCCTAATGAAAGGTTTATTGTGGACCGAATTCACCAAGAATAATGTAATGCGTCCATCTTCACTAAATCATTGAAATCCATCTGTTAAAAAAAAACAGATGTACGACTAGGGCTGCAACTAATGATTATTTTCATAACCGATTAGTTGGCCGATTATGTTTTTGATTATCAGCTAAAAACAACAATATGCAAATTTTTTGTTTATTTTTAATAAAATCTTCTCTGAACACCTTCCTATCATACATCATAGAAACCCCTAGCAGAAGTGCCGGCAGCAGCGGAGGTTGTCTACGCGTATCACGCGGACATCCACCGGCTGCCAGAGAGGAGGATCCAGGTCCCCTGCAGCGCTGCGGGGGATCTGGATCTTAGTGTTATATTCCGACCTCTATTTGAGGTCTGAAAAAACCCTCATCTTATATTCGGTAAAATCAATTCAACTAATTGAATTTATTGATTAGTTGTTGCAGCCCTATATACGACCATTCATATAGCTTTATGTTATAGATTCCCAGGGCACAGCAGCTGCATGCAGGCCTCACATCACTGAGTACAATGCCAAGTTTTGGATTTAGTGGTGTAAAGCACGCATCCACTGGACTTTGGAACAGTGGAAATATGTTCTGTAGTGTGATGAATCACGCTTCTGATTCTGAGTCTGGGCTTGGAGGGTTTGGAGGGTGCCAGAAGAACATTACCTGCCTGACTGCATAATGCCAACTGAAAAGTTTGGTGGAGGAGGAATAATGGTAAGTGGCTGTTTTTCAGGGGTTTTGCCCCATACTTCCAGTGAAGGGAAATATTAATGCTTCAGCGCACTAAGACATTTTGGACAATGCTATGTTTCCAACTTTGTGGGGGCAGTTTGGAGAAGACCCTTTTCTATTCCAACATGACTGTGCCCCAGCGAACAAATCAAGTTCCATAAAGACATGGTTGGATTAGTTTGGTGTGGAAGAACATTACTGGCCCGCACAGAGCCCTGACCTCAACCCAATTGAACACCTAAGGATGAATTGGAACAGAGATTGCGTGCCAGGCTTTCTTGTCCAACATCAGTGCCTGACCTCACAAATGCTTTACTGCGGTGCTCCTCCACCCTCTCCTCAAGGCATACCTAACAGTCCAGGATTTAGGTATTACTCAGGTGTGTCTAAGGTGTTTAAGGTGTTTGGTTTTTTTGCAACAACTTAGACATACCTCAGTAATACCTAAATCCTGGACTGGACCAGAGGTGTGCCTTGAGGAGAGGGTTGAGGAAAACTGCTTTACTTGACGAAAAGGAAAGAGAGATTTGTGGAAACCTTCCAAGAAAAAGTGAAAGTTGTTATAGCTGAAAAAGGGGGACCAACTACATATTAATGGCTATGTATTTAGAATGCAATGTCATAAAATTCCCTGTCCATATTGTGTGTATATACTGTATGTATATATAGCTCACATAATGGAAGTTGAGACTGGTGGTAGTCTGTGGCAGGGCCAGCATCATCTAACCATTATCCTGTCTTGACGTTGTTTCCCTCACCCACCCTTAAATAACATGAATCAGAAACAATAAGACAGAGGTAAGATAATAGGAAGAAAATTAACATACACAAAAAAATGTTGAGATACCGTTTCCCATTGGAATGCAAATAAGTTGGGTTTTAACAGGTGTATTGTTTTTTTTTTATCTGTGCTCACAGTTACATAAATTTAAGTGTATATAACGGTAAATTGAAGGGTCTGTGAAATTAAACTGAACTATGCATAGAACTATACAAGAATTGAAACCATTGGAGTACATTTACAAAAATAAAATGAATGTGCTAAAATTAAAAACTCTCTGAGGTATCACTACACAGAACATACTGTATATTAAGGGCTTACTTATTAAGGTAGGTGTCATGATTAACTCATGGGATATAGTGGATGGAAGGGTAATCCAGCAGAGGTAGCTAGTTTCTTGGTGTTAGCATTCAATGGGTTAATCTGATGTTGATTTAAATCAGTTTCTTTGTTCATGCCCTCTGTATCTATTCCTAGAGGACCCCTGTAGTGATTCATGGTCTAACTGATAAGGATTCTAAGCTATAGGAATTCCATTCCCAGATCAAAGATGAGAATCAATTCTTAAAAAAGGTGTCAGCAAACTGGTCATGTGGGCAGGGGGCTGTTTTCTTTGCAATAAAACTCCGATTTAGTTGCAATGCACCCACCTCAAAGGAGAACTCCAAGATTTACCGTATTTGCTCGATTATAAGACGAGGTTTTTTTCAGAGCAAATGCTCTGAAAAACACCCCTCGTCTTCTAATCGGGGTCGTCTTCTAATCAGACCTCAAATAGAGGTCTGATTAGGAGACTAAGATCCAGATCCCCCGCACCGCTGCAGGGGACCTGGATCCTCCTGTCTCACCCGACCCCCCCCCCATCATACACACTTACCGGTGCTTCCTGATGTGTTGCCGGGGCAGCGGGTTGACGTCTACGCGATCCGCGTAGACAACGTCCGCTGCAGCCGGAAGGAGGTGTGGCTAGCAGCGGGGGTTGTCTGCGTCCGTCGCATACACCTTCCCCGACTGTCAGAGATCAGACTTCCCCGCACCGGTGCCGCACCGGTGCGGGGAAGTCTGATCTCTGACAGCCGGGGAAAGTATACGCGACGGACGCATACAAACCCCCGCTGCTAGCCACACCTCCTTCCGGCTGCAGCAGAAGGCGACGTCAACCCGCTGCCCCGGCTGGAAGCACCGGTAAGAGAGGGGGGAGAGCGGGGGAAGGGGGGAGAGAGAGAGAGAGAGTGTGTGTGTGTGTGTGTGTGTTAGTTAGTTAAATGGGGGTATAGGGTGTGTGTGTGTGTGTGTTAAATGGGCATAGGCCATTTCTGGAGTGGCGTTAAGGGGGCATTTAATAGAGCACTCTGCCTCCTGAAATGCCTTATACCTCCCTATATGCCACTCTGCCCCATAATATGTCTTTTAACCCCCTAATTGGCAGAGTGGCATATAGGGGTATAAGGCATTTCTGGAGGCAGAGTGCTCTATACAATGCCTTTTAACTCCCTTAATGCCACTCTGCCTCCTGAAATGCCTTATACCTCCCTATATGCCACTCTGCCCCATAATATGCATTTTAACCCCCTAAATGCCAGAATGGGATATAGGGGTATAAGGCATTTCTGGAGGCAGAGTGGAACATAGGGGGGTCAAAAGGCATACCATGGGGCACAGTGGCATATAGAGGGTTAAAAGGCATATCATGGGCCACAGTGCCATATTGGAGTGGCAAGCCTGGGGGCAGATGTGCGTAACTGGGGGACAGGTTGGAAAATACAAGAAATAAAAACAAAAAAAATCTTTTTCTCAATCATAGCTTTTATTAAAAAAAATAGTTTACATGAATTAACATTTACTGGTAAAACTTTTTTCCTTTGGGGTCGTCTTATATTCAGGCTTTTTCTTTTTTTCCTCAGTTAATATTCAGATTTTGGGGGGTCGTCTTATAATCAGGGTCGTCTTATAATCGAGCAAATACGGTACTCTCTTTGGAATAACATCGAAAGGAACGATCTGGACTTAAGGAGTTTCCACAGGCCTGCTTATGGAAGAAACTTATGAGTGAGGGTCCTGTGGTTAAGTCCCATTGTTTTTAAGAACTGTTTGCCCGTTTACTTTTTTTTTTTGTGTGTCTTGTTTTTCTAATTGTGGCACTCGGCATTTGTCTTTTTTATTATTAAAATATTAATAAACCAAATCTGTCTATGGCTCTAGTATTGGTATCCAATAACACATTACCAAATTGTTATTTACCAATTTCTAAAGGATATATATATAGTTTGCCCAGGGTGGGTTGATATAGATATATTGATATAGAGAGAGATATATATCTCACAAATCCAGTAACAAAATTGCGAGTGCTGGCAGACTACCTGGGGGGATACAGGCAGGATTTGGGGGTTAATTTGGTATAACGTATCCCCTGTTAAGATTTGAAGTTAGTAAATCCAGAGGCCTGGTGCTATTAACCCCTTTATGCTCACACGCTCCACGCCTTCGCAAGTAGTCCTGACCATGACAGCAGGGATAAACAGGTTTGAAATTTCATTTCAACTGCTAAATCTCATCTATGTACAGTATAGAAAGGCAAAGCCTGCCCAAAAGCACCTCCCAGTCATGTTTGTCACCACCAATGCGGCTTATCCAGTGGTTTAGTGTGTGGACACCTGATAGGTGTATGCAGCCACATGCTAAAAAAGTGCATGCAACCACTATACCTGGGATCTCTCCAGGTTTCATATGTAGCCTTCAGGAGAAGACTTGCTTTCCTGGGTCTCCGGCTCAGTTTCTGCTTTCCCTAGACAGGGGAACGGTTTTAGGCCATGCCAACTACCTGACCAATGTTCTTCATACTCTTTGCTCAATTTCCCTCTGCACCCAGTCTAGTTCCATCCCTCTAAATGTTGTCTGGGGCTAGCCCTGCCTTTACATGTTGTTAGCCCTTTCCCTATGCATGACTAGCTCTATCCATATGCAAAGCCACTCCTCCAGAAGTTCCCAGGTATGGCAACTGCTTGTACCCAGCAGACAGCCACATACTTCAGGGCTGATTTTTCTGGTGGACATTTCACCAAACATAGCCATCAATGACTTCCATACCCATTGACACCCCCCTGTATCACTGGCCTACTGCAGCATAGTTAAATGTATGAAATGAGAAATCCTCCCACAGAGCCGGCCTTAGGCGTTGTGGTGCCCTGTGCGGACTACTCCTCTGTTGCCCCCCTCACTACCCCCCCTCTCTGCCCCTTCAAACTACCCCTCCCCTCTGCCCCTTCAAACTACCCCCCTCTGCCCCTTCAAACTACACCCCCCTCTGCCCCTTCAAACTTCACCCCCCCTGCCCCTTCAAACTACACCCCCCCTCTGCCCCTTCAAACTACACCCCCCCTATGCCCCTTCAAACTACACCCCCCCCTATGCCCCTTCAAACTACACCCCCACCCACCACTTACCTTATTGCCGGAGTCCTGCGGTGAGAGCGGTTGGCATCCGTCTTCTCGCTCTGCCGGCATTTCATGTTGAGCGCCGGAATAGTCCAGCGCTCAACATGAGAAGCCGGCACCGCGACGAGTAAGGGGCGCCGAGCGGTTGCGGAGAACTTCACGAGCAACCGCTCAGCGCCCCTGCCCGGGACTTAGATTAAAGCATCGGGGTTTTTTTGTTTGTTTTTTTTAAAACTTTATTTAACATGAATGATGTTAAATAAAGTTTAAAAAAACAAACAAACAATGTTTTAAGTTAAGTCCCGGGCAGGCACCCCTGCTACCATGGCGCCCTGTGCGGTCTCACAGGTCGCACACCCCTAAGGCCGGCCCTGTCCTCCCATATTAACTAAAGGTTACACTGAATGGAGTTGTGTTTGTTACTAACTCTGAAACTATGCATTGTGCTGGGCCAGCCCTTTGTGCTTGAAAATCTCACTGCCATAGGCAATTCATGATGCATAACTGAAGTTATCTTATGGTAATAGACATGTGTAAACGCCCATAAAAGCACCTAAACTATGTAGAAGTTGATATCTTTTGTTTGGATTGTTTATTATTATTATATCCTACTGATGTCTGGTCCAACAACCTATCAATCAAAGAAAACAGAATCGGATTTAAAGTGGTGTGGGTGAAGTATACTGGTTTCTCCTCTTATCTATGGGAGAGTCTGTCGCGCCCTCAAAACGGAAGGCAGATTACACAGTTTTTTTTTACCTGGTTATATTTTCCATGATTAAATTTCCCCCACTGCCTTCCAATCATTCATTGTTTAAGACACAAGGCAAGCGGCTGATGAACGGCAGGTGTACAGTGCAGACAGCAGCCAAGTAGAACCATCATGCATTATTACTGAGCTTTCAGTAACTCATCACCTGTCAGGTTACAGATACCTCTCCCTGAAACTGGAACCTGTCAGCTTCAGTGGGAATACATACTTCCTTTGTCCCCATTTATATAAGACTCCATTGGGTAGGCTATTAGCTCACACAATGAGCTCTCACAAGGTCTAGCATTCAAAACAAGACATAAGTATTACTTTTATTAGTAGCATCTTAATGACGCGGTTCCACTTATTGTGCAGTAGAAATATAGTTCCTTATTAATTCCTGCTTATTTCGTTGCGCAAACCTTTTCCTCATATATTTTTCAAGCTATGCTTAATTGTCCTCTAAAAACCAAAACGGGCACGGATAAATTGTTGTTGTAGAAACTCGAACACTTTTATGCGAGCAAATTAAATAATTAAATGAAATGTCTGCTAAAGTTTACAGATCTTTTAAATATAGATTTTACCATGTCAAGGATATTACTGGCCATAAAAAGTATGCAACTGCTTTTTATCTGAGTACTTTTTTGTGTTAGAGCTAGTTCTTTATATGTGCACAAGGGTACATTGACGATCTGGAGAGGGCTTGCAAGGGGGGCAACTGAAGATTATGGGCCACTACCTGAAGCTTTTTTGGGTTTCACTTGCATTTACATATATATAGCCACTCCTGTCATAAGTAACAATGATCATGCATTTAACCCTTCTTTACACAGTATGTTTTCAGAGTACCAAGCATCCATATTATTCTGGCTCTTCTGTGGGTCGATTACCTCATAAAGGCAGAAATAGGGTCTTATTTTTATTTTTTTCAATACTGAAGATACTGCCCAATTAACAGTGTGCTCTTCTCTCCAAAAGAAGCCTTCATATTTAACTGTAAACAAGGGTCTTTCCTCATATAAAAAGTATTTTGTATAATGTGCAACACTTCCAAAAGTGGTAAGATGGCTGCCAATCATGTCAGAAAAGTTTTAGCATAGGACACCCCAAAGTGCCACTGCATCTTGGTCCTTTTTCCAACCACATACAACATACATGTTTATAGGGAATGTCTATGTCACATCATGTAGCATAACTAAATTTTTTTATTAAAACTACCTAAAGCTTTTGCCTTTTATGTTACTGTTGGTGTTATATATGGAGATATTTAGTTGAACCATTTTCCTCAGGGAAACTGAAATATCAAGAGAGAACTTAGTGGGGGGAAAATCTTGCTTGATATTGAGAAAGAGAAGTTACACTAGCTGTTTCCATATAGAAAGTGGGTTTCTGATACACATGTATTGCTTATTTTAAACACCATTAAATAGGATTATATGATGCACCTGACAGGTAAAATGTAGGATTTGGCAAAGCAACAGGTGCACTTTAAATATAAAGGGCAGCTGTGTATTTTTTTTTTAAAAAAATGTTTAAATAAGAAGGTATAGGCAGTGGTCAGGTGACGGTACTAAAAAGGCTTACAGGCATTTATATTTTATTTTCATGTTCATAAACACATGCAGATACCGAGGGCCTCCTTTAACCCCTTCAGCACCGGGACGTACCTGGTACTTCCTGGTTACTGGTCACCGGTAGACCGGGACGTACCAGGTACGTCTCCTCCAAAAAACGCCCCCACATCACCACGATCGCGGTGATCGTGGAGGCGCTGCTGCTACTGTCTGCCCAGGACTCCTGGGCAGACAGCACAGCCTGTCTAAGCCCGCCCCCATGCCTACGATCACTCCCACGGAGTGATTTTGTAGGCAGAAACAGCGATTGCAGAAAGATCTGCAATCGCGGTTTCAGCTGCCACAGGCAGCTTCAGGGAAGGGGTGGGGGTGTTGAATGGGTCCCCACACAAGTGTGGGGACCTGACCCAACACCCCCCTGCTGCCTGATCGCTCCATGAGAGCGTCAGTGCAGCGTTAACCCCTTCAATGCCGCAATCGCGGCATTGAAGGGGTTAATTCCCGTTTTGTAGGGGGCTCTGCTGCTGGTGGTCTGCCTGGAAACCCAGGCAGACCAGCAACAGCAAAAACGAGCCCCCAGAAGTCCTCTGATCAGTCCTGTAGGACTGATCAGAGAGACTCCTCCCCTACAATCTCCAGTCTGTTGGAGATTGTGTCCCAGCTGCCAGAGGCAGCTTCAGGGACAGGGAGACAGGATTCTTTGGTCTCCACATGAGTGTGGAGACCAGCCCCCCTACCCTCCTCTTCCTCAATTAACCCCTTCAATGCTGCGATTGTGTATGACCCCCATCGCAGCATTGCAAGGGTTAATATTAGTCCCCACAAGCTTGTGGGGACTAAATACCAGTCAATGCTGTGCTTCAATGGAGCATCAGCATTGAAAGAGTTAAAAAAAAAAATGTAAAAAATAATAATAAAAAAAATTTAAAAAAAAAATTAATTTAAAAAAATTAATAAAATAATAATAATAATAAAAAAAATAACAGCACTGACCTGAAAGTCCAGGGTGCTTCCAGGTCAAATGCTGGGCTGATCAGATCGCTCCTGGCCAATAGGAGTGATCGGATCATTATGGCAGCCCACGGATGACCCTGCTCTACAAAGAGAGAGGGGTCATCTAGGGTAATTATGAAAAAACAAATTATTAATAAATGAAAAAATCATAATTATTACCTGATCACTTGTCGGTGACATTTTAAGTCGCTGATTATTGATCGGTCTCCCTGATTGATGTCAGCGGCCTAAACCTGTCACTTACAAGTAATCTGATAAAAAATATTTAAAAAAATGTAAATGCACATGTTCCAGTTTTGCCCTCATAGCTTCCTCAAATAATGCATGAACCATGCATGTGAGGCCTTGTTGGACTCATGGGATGTTGGTGAACAAAATGTGGTGCTTTCTTCCACTGTTGCACTTATGGTGTGCAAGAAATTCAGTGCAACATTGAAATGTATGCGTTAAAAACGCAATAAAATAATTTCCCTGTGAAGTTTGGCAGACATCAGTGAAGAAATGGCTAACTGAAAACTGTCAAAACTACCCTAGTTGAACACCTTGACTTGTCTACTGTTCATAAATGTATACTTTTATGGGGTAATTTACATTGGGGGGCTTCCAAAATCTCCCAAATGGGATATGGGCCCAGGAAACCAATTTCTGAAAATTCCAAATGTGAAAACGAAAATGCGCATGTTCCAGTTTTGCCCTCATAGCTTCCTCAAAAATTGCATGAACCATGCATGTGAGGCCTTGTTGGAACCGGGGGATGTTGGTGAACACAATTTGGTGTTTTTTTCTGCAGTTGCACATATTCTATACAAAATATAATATAAAATCTAAAGCAACATTGCAACATATGCAAAAAAAAAAAAAAATATAAAAATACCTCAAAATTTGGCAGCAATTGGCGATAAAATCCCTGTTTGAAAAGTGTCAAAATGACCCTAGTTGTACACCTTGACTTATCTACTGTTCATAAACATATAATTTTGGGGGGATAATCAGTATCTGTGACAACTATTGCAGTTATTAGACTACCATGCCAAATTTGAAAAAAATTACATTTCAAAAACGTAATGCATGCCTTGCAATATTTTCCCCTATACTGGTCAAAATAGATAAAAATCCTGGCCATGTTGGGTGGTTTCCAAATCAGGACAACTTAATGAATATATTTGGGATAATTTTTTCCCATTGGTTCAATGTGTGTACAATTTGTATGTATACAAAACTGTAAAAAAATGCATTTTTTTCATTTTTTCCCCACTTTTTCCAGTTTATTTCAAATAAAACAATGTACTACCCAGCTTAATATGGTTTCAAATGAAAGCCCTACTTGTGCTGAAAAAAACAATATATGATTTGTGTGGGTGCACCACTTGATAAGAGAAAAATTACAGTTGAAGAAAGACATTGCAAAAACACAAAAACGGCTCCGGTCCTTTAGCGACACCCTAGCTTAAAAATCCCGGTCCTGAAGGGGTTAAGCAAGGACAAAGCAGAGCAAACCCCCCCCCCCTAGTTCCCACACTTAGAAGGACACTACAGTGTTTTCCTCATGGTCTCTGCAGGTCTGTGTAAAACAAAGTGGTTGGAGTTTGGTACACAAGAATAAGAGATTAGCTCAAGGTCATTACACAAGCCAGGATTCAGTACACAGGAATAGGAAACCAAACAACTGTTTTGTTTTTTTGCCACTGATCCTCTAGAATCTTCTCCATGACTGACGCTCACAGGAAAACGCTGGCGCCTTTTGGCTCAGAGGGCAGGTACAGCTGAGTGGCTCTCACGCTCTACACTAAAACATATGCACTCCATCACATCTCACTCAATCACACCTCACACTCTCACACCACATTCTCTCACACCTGACTCTCATAGCTCACACCCTTACCTTGTGTTGACCGTTTCCTTACAGTGAGTGAGCGTGTCCCACTGCACTCCTGTCTCCGTGAGTGGCCCAGCCATTGTGTACATCGATGGTTTAATTCCATGGTGGGCCTGATTTTTTAAGATCTCCCTAACAACATGGTCCTCCTAAACAAATGATCAGCGATATTAAACTACTCGAGGGATGACAAATAAATGTTGACAGTAAGTAAACAGCTGTATATTAACTCTTATATGCCTGGGTAAAAGCAGGCATATCACCTAGATAGATCACGTAAAAGGGCGTTCTGGCCCTTTGAATTATAAGCAGAGGGACTGCTGCCCTAGGTCGACTAGGCACAGCTAGTGGCAACACAAAAAAGGACAGGATCTGCCCAACAAGTGGCCGTAAACTTAAGTTAATGGTGCAATAGTGAACCAGTTCCCCGGACATTTGCTCAGTTTTCCAGATGGCTGCTCTGGGCCTGTTGCTGTGCAACCCCTTGGTTAAAATTATTTTAGGGGGAGTGTGGCTGGGTTGTAAGGTCTTTTCTGTTTGTATTCAAACTGTTAATGGTTTAAGGTCAACATCTTTTACACACTTTTGGCAGCATTAAAAATAATTCTTTACAATGGAGGTTGCATTTTACTGTTTCTTAACATGGCAGGCTATATTACGCAAATGCTAGGAAAATGTGACATAATACATAACTGTTTAAAGAGTTGGGTTTTTTTAACAAAATTGCAACATCCAGTTGCAAGTCAAAGTAGAAGTCAAAGTAGAAAGTCAAGTTTTTAATTCCTGCTTCTGTGTCAATCTTATAATTGCTTAATTCTGCTACTAGACAACATATTTACAAGATTTTAAAAAGCATTGTACATTAAGAGAGCTAAAAAGGCTTCTAACTAACTCATACTGCTATTAGAACATACATATGCAGGATACATGTCAAATATAAACTGTGTATGAGGAAATGTAGAGAATAAATAAACATTTAAGATGGTATGCTACTGGATGTAATATCACTCCTGAAAGGCAACATGTATAACATAAATGAAAGATCAGGGGCATGTTAGATTCATTTAATGAACACAGAGGTTAAAGTAAAGTACAAGAGGAAGAAATATTTCAGATTAAGAAAAATGTTAGGAGAACGGGTCATAGTCCAAAATTAGGCCTTCAGGTGTTTAGATGAAACATACATCACTGAAAGGGGGTGGTTAAGTGGAACAAACTTTCAGTAAAAGTTGTAAACATTGAAGGGGCCAGCATGGATCAGTAAAGCAAACTGTCAGTATAACCACAAACCAGAATGTCTGTAGTATCCACTAATATGATTTCCGAATGCTATTCACTTTTTAATGAGCGAAACCTCTAGGTGCTTCTTACATCATTTTTGAATTATCCATTAAGTTATCTCTGCCATAAAGCATAATAGGACCCCGAAGGCAATGCTGTTGCAAGGGGGCTCCCTGCAAGACTAATATGTAAATTAATTGTGTTGTGAATGTCTGTGGGTGAATAAAAAAGAAAAAAAAATATGGGCATTACTTTGTAATTTCTTTGTTTTAGAAAGAATAGCAAATTTTAGCCAATAAAATAACATCAAATGGATCAGAAATACAGTGTAGACATTGTTAATGTTGTAGATGATTATAGTAGCTAGAAATGTCTGATTTTAATGGAATATCTTCATACTCATACAGATCATTTATCAGCAACCATCACTCCTGTGTTCCAATGGCATGTTGTGTTTAAAAAGCTAATTGATCATTAGAAAACCCTTTTGCAATTATGTTACAATTAGCTAGAAATCTCCTTGTTCGCCATAAAAACAATAAAGTGACCACAAAATTTTGAATGGTAATATACAGTATATATTTTTTTTATTTTTTTATTTTTTTTCAACGTAACCATGCAACTTTCAAGGAAACAACCTGGGTGGATTGGTGGATTATCCATCCAAAATACATAGATCAAGGAATGAGAAGACAACAAGAATTTCTCACAATAGAAATCTATTGTTGCTACATTTAAATCAGCATGTATTAGTGGTACAGGAAATCGCTATCAAAATCTTGATAAAGGTACCCAGAAGGAAATGAAATGTCAATATTCTCTATACCCCTAATATGAGTTAAATATAGACATTCATTGTGAAAAATCATTGGTGGACATTGGTGTAAATACATTCGTGTGAAAAAGAAAGTACACCCTATTTGAATTCAATGGTTTTACATATCAGGACATAAGAACGATCATCTGTTGATGTAGATAAGACCTCAGATGAACAACAACACATGATGTATTACACCATGTCATGATTTAAAAAAATAAATAAAGCCAAAATGGTGTCAAAAACTAAGTACACCATATAATTCAATAGCTTGTAGAACCACTTTTAGCTGCAATAACTTGAAGTAACTGTTTTCTATATGACTTTATCAGTCTTTTACATTGTTGTGGAGGAATTTGGCCCACTCTCCTTTACAACGTTGCTTCAGTTCATTGAGGTTTGGGGCATCTGTTTATGCACAGCTCTCTTAAGGTCCCACCACAGAATTTCAATCAGGTTGAGGTCTGCACTTTGACTGGGCCATTCCAACACCTTGATTCTTTTCTTTTTCAGCCATTCTGTAGCAGATTTGCTAGATTTGGTATGTCCTATACAAAATTGTCCTATTGTATGACCCAATTTCAGCATCTGTCTGACAGATGGGCTTGCATACAGGGGAGTTCATGGTCCATGCTTGACAGTTGGTATGAGATGTATGAGCTCATATGTTGTGTTTGGTTTTCAACAAAATGGTGCTGTGTATTATGGCCAAACATCTCCACTTTAGTCTCATCTGTCCAAAGGACATTGTTCCCAAAGTCTTGTGGTGGTTAGTCATGCTGCCATATTCTTTTTAGAGAGAAGACGCTTTCTCCTGGCAACCCTTCCATACAAATCATACTTCAGCATTTTTCTAATTTAACATGCTAATTGAGGCCTGTACAGTCTGAGATATAACACTTGGGTTTTTGCAGGTTCTCTGAGCACTGTACGGTCTGACCCTGGGATGTCCATTCCTGGGAAGATTGGCAACTGTCTTGAATGTTTTCCACTTCAGAATAATCTTTCTCACTATAGAATGATGGACTTTAAATTGTTTGGAAATACCCCTATAACCCTTTCCAGGTTGATGGGCAAAGATGGGCTAAGATCATTGCTGATGTCTTTCTTCTTTGGCATTGTCAACACACAAACTGCTAAAACGTTGGCTTTTATACTGGTGGTTACAATTGCTGATGATCAATTAATCAAGGGTATTTGATTAGCAGCCCCTGTCTGCTACTTAGTATGTTAATTCCTATGGAAACAGTAAGGGTGTACTTAGTTTTTCACACATGGCTTTTCCGTTTATTTTTGTGTCTGTGTATGTTAGTGTGTTAGGCTGTGGTATGTAGTATGGTGTGTAAGCGTGGATGTCTGGGTGAGTGTGTTAGTGTCAATGTCTAGGTGTGTGTTTGTTATTTTATCTGAAGAGACATATGAGGTCCCAAAAGCATTTGTGTCTCAATTTCCATGTTATCACCTTCAACTAAAGACTCCTTGGAACATCAGCAATCAAGGGACCTAAACTGCACAAACAGTGCAGCCTAAAATCAGATGTCTAGGTAGGCTTTGTTTTTTCAAGAAATTAGCTCTCTGTAAGTTCCTTGTGGCCCCTGTGAAAAATTCAACCTTTGTTAAACAAAAGAAAAAGCAGATAATTTGGTCGTCCCTTTTCTACACCCTACATATATTTGAGTGACATAATGTTTAAGGTGTCAGAAGCTAATGTTTGAGTCGCAGAAGAATTTTGTGATAAAGTAGAAAATGGGCAGACTCAATAGGTTAGACCTTTGTGTCTGACACAGCTAATGTCAAAGTTCAAGCTTGGAGATTATGGTAAAATGTTTGAAGCATTAGCTCTGAAAACAACAGAAACACATTCTTTTCGTTAGGCACTCTGCCACACCTTACATAGAATGACAGAACCTGTCCAACAGGAGTGACACCTAAAGCAAATTTTCTGAGACTTTCCATATTCTATATTTTTCTTTCAGCCCATTTTTAGAATTTCAGTATGCTGTACCAACAAAGCAAACTTGATAAAATTATACCTAAGGTCTCTCCTTCAGGCACAGTATACTGCTAGCAACAAAAAAAGTTTTTTCTGCTATTGCTGAGGAAATATTATTTTGGTCCAATATTGATATAAATAGTACACAGTGCTCACAAGACTCAGTATACAGGCCAAACTACATGGAAAAAATTATACAGATTAGCCGTAACATTATGACCACCAGCCTAATATTGTGTAGGTCCCCCTTTTGCTGCCAAAATAGCCCTGACCTGTCAAGACATGGACTCTCCTAGACCTCTGAAGGTGTACGTTGGTATCTAGCACCAATATGTTAGCAGCAGATCCTTTAATGTAAGTTGCGAGGCCTCTATGGGTCGGACTTGTTTGTCCAGCACATCAAAATTTTCACTTGCTGCCTATTAGTGTTATTCACTTTACCTGTCAGTTGTCATAATCCTACGGCTGATTGGTGTAAATGCCAAGAAGACCCAGAAACATGTAACCAATGTCTGGTGGTAGTCTGTAGTCTGGAGGTAGTTTTTTTTTTTTACATCAGCTTTACACTTTGCCAACATATGATATAGAAAAAAAAATCTCATCCCTACTTATATGCAGAAATCAGACATTTTGACATCAGATGTGCCCTCCAATAACCCACAAAACAATAGAGAGGAAATGAGCTCCTGAGGACTAGAATTACAATGACTCTAAGCAAAAAAAAAACCAACTGTTGTCCACAAAAAGTGCAAAAAGTCTCTTATGCCTGTGTAAGTTTGAATTTTCTATTAATATTTTGCACAACTTTGCTGTCCTGAAGTATGAGGCGTATATAAACCCCTTTGAGAGTTTTCCCGAATACTGCAGCGTACCATTTTACATATGATAGTCTGCAACAAGTGAAATGTTTATGTGGGAAAAATGGCAAGTGTGGTTATACTACCCCTGGGGTTCACCAAGCTGAAAATCGCCATGGCATTATGACAGAAAATGAATAACACCTGCATTAAAGCACTGAGACTAAAAGAAGAGCTTGCCTGCTGCAGGCAGAAGCTAACAAACGTAGCAGCAAGGTTGGGCAAGCTGAATGCAGGAAGTACAAGAACAATACTTGTCTGAAATTTACTGACTACACTGAAGCACTACTTGTATAGTACCTTTGCACACGTAATTAGCACTTGTTATCAGGTCTGCTGCGGCTAAGCAACCTTGTAAACACATTTTTTGAACTTACAGGTTACAGGCTTGGACTTGTCATACAAAGCAGGCAAATGCCCGGCGGTCCGGTGCCCAATAGAGCATCCCATGTACCTGTATAGGTGCTAATTTACATACGACCGAATGCAACAAAAGTGAGTAGCATGTTGCTGCATGTATCCAGGCAGCAGCTGCAGATACATAATTTTATAGGCTGCTGGCTTTAATGTGTGGGCCTGTATAAAAGCAGGAAAAGCTACTCTGTCACCACAAGAAAATGTCTCCAACAATGAGAATAGGTCTGGTGCATGTCAAGGATGCAACCAAAGCCTCTGCAAAATGTGTGGGGCATGCTAGAGAGGTGTATGCCTATATTCATATTCTAAATGTAAAATAAGATATGGCATGTGTCTCTGAAAGGCAACAGAGAGGCTTATTGTCTGGGGTGCTGTTTGGTCCACAGGGGAGTGATGGGCAAGAGGCCATTTGCTCCCAGGGCCTGTGCCAAATTCTTCAAACAGGGCCGGGGTTATAAATGTTACATTCTTATTAAGGTTTTAAAAAGTAGGTAAACAATGGGTTTGTTCCAAGGCTTCTGGAGAAAATAAGTTTCTTTCTTAGAAACACAGGAACCTCTCCTTTTTTATCTGCCACTTATTCTATTCTGTTTTTGAACTACTTGTAATATATTTTCAAACCAGTATAGTAAATGTAAACAGTACCTTCCATATTTATTATCACAGACCTCAGAGTTCAAGTACAGTTTATTAAGCCTCCATTTTCTTCCACCAATGGAACATATCCTGTTTCAAACATTTTTGCACATTTTTTTCTAATCTCATGCAATTAATATAATTACCAATATCATTAAAATTGGTGGAACGAAAGGAATTAACTAGTATAGTCTAAAAATGTATGTCCCCCCTAAAAAATATAAAGGTGACCCTATGGAGCATACTGCATTCTAGCATCAGTTGCATGTTCAATCTGGTTTTAAAGATAAAAGTATGATGATCTTAACAGGGTCTTCCTCAATGGAATGTTATTAAAGTTTACTCTGAAGGACCTTTATAAGCATTGGTTTAATTGTAAACATCATATACTACTTTCCAGGAGTCCAGAGTAATTTCCGTTGATCTGGGGTTTTTTATCATTAGTTTAATAGTTTTTTTCCCCATCCCAATTAGTTTAATAACTACGAACTAAAGATTTGACGTGTGGCGCCATGTCACTGTTTAGTTTTGTAATTTTAATTTACCTGTGCACTTCACATTAATCAAGCAAACCCCATCACGTGTAAAGTGATTGCTCACAATTGCTGATAAATAAAATATAAAAATATATATGAAAGATAAATGTAAAACAAGGGACTATTTTACCTAACATACCAGAAGTGGCAGGTGAAATTATTCCCCCCCAGAAGCCCCCTGCCTTGTTCTGCTAGTGCAGAGGCTTCCAGCATGCACCAAATGTGGCCCGCTGGACATCAAGGTGCAACCAGCATGAGATCTGCAGTGGTAACCGTACCTCCTATCATTGGTGGGTCAGGTGGGAAGAAACAGGACAGGTAGACGGAGGCATGCTTCGGGGGCAGGGATAAAGAGTTAAGTACCGACAACTGTATTTACCTCTTTATCTCCCTAATTCCCAAGAGGGTTAGGGTTGAGCAGGGTCATGCACCATCACATTGTGTGACCCCACAGGGGTAGCCTGGGTATGTTAGAGTGGGTGTTTGGGTATGTTAATGTGCGAACATGTCTCTTTGTACATGTTAGTGTATGTGTCTGGATATATTAGTATGTGTGTATGAGGAAAGGTCAGTGTGTGAACATATGTAGTGAAAGTATGTGTCTGGGTATGTTAGTATGTGTGTATGTCTGGGTATGTTTGTGAGTGTGTGGAGGTATTTTAGTGTGTGAACAGGTGTCTTTGGATATGTTAGTGTGTGTGCCTGGTATGTTAGTATGTGTGTCTGATTATGCCACCCATGCACATATATGCATGGGTCTACTGCAGAAAAAACTGGAACGCCAAATAAAATATGATCACCTGCACTATCTTTGCGTCCAAAATTGCTTGTCTGCCCCATGTTTGTGCACAAAGGGCTTATCAGTTCTCCCAAAAGGCTTGTCAGCTCCATCTTTGCCAAAAAAAGATGAGTAGAAAGATGAGTAAATCCTGGTGGTGTGGAGGGGGTTATCTGGAGATGGGGGCCCAAGCCATTTGTTTTGTAAGGAGCCCCAAAACTTCTAATGGTCGCCATGAATGTTCCTGTGAACTTTTGATATTAATTCTCTACCCAGCTTTTTCTGACCCGTTTCCCATCTGGATTTGGTGCCTTTAGATCTCTGCCTTGGCTACACATACGCTCGTCTACAACCAGAGGTTCCATCTACTCTACCAGTATATGTTAAAATGTCTAAGTTACTGGGGAGGGGGAGTCCTGGGATAGAAGATGCCACCACTCCCCTATTCCTGGGGTTTCATGTGGTCTAGGCCCAGACTGTTTGCTAGTGGTACTAAACATTTAAGTGCGTGGTGAAAGGTTTTTAAACAAACGGAACAACACAAAGAGAACTGTAGCTGAGAGTTTCCTTCCAGTAACCGCTAATTTCCTTTCAGCGATCGCTATAAACAAAGGAACAAAAGTGTCTACCTGGAAGCTACTGTTCACATATTCTCATCTTTATTAAGTTAGCAAGAGTTAATCCAACAGTAGATCTGATGATTCTTTTCCCCTATCCCTCATTTTTGCTGGTTTTTGCCCTAACCCTGCCTTTAATCCTGTCTATTGCACTCCTTTGAATCCCCTCCTCCCTCACCATAAGACTTGCTCTGTTCAAAAGGAACCCAGACGGCTAGCAGACAGGTCATCACATGTATCTCATATGAGTCACAGTGACAAAGAAACTGAAGAAACCTCCTCCCAGTTATTGTTCATGTTCTGCAATTTCTGGTCACAAGACTCACAACCAAACCACAACCTCTCTCTCTAGAGCAGGCGCATACTTCTCAACATTTTAAATGGCCAGAGACCTTTTTTTCCCCTCAATCTTATTGTCAACCTCATTTCTCAAATAGAATTGTGGTTTACAAAACAGCATATGGACATGACCCTGTGGTCAGATGTAATAGATAATGCAATAACTTGCTTATAAAAACAGCCCTGCAATTTACCGTATTTGCTCGATTATAAGACGCCCCCTGAAAATTTTAATATTAATTAAGGAAAAAAGAAAAAGCCTGAATATAAGACTACCCTATAGGAAAAAAAGTTTTACTAGTAAATATTAATTCACATGAAAACTATTTTTCATATTTAATAAAAACTATGACTGAGAAAAAAATGCATTTTTTGTTTTTATCTCCTTTTATTTGCCAACCTGCCCCCAGTTATGCACAGCTGCCCTCCAGATATGTCTTATACCCCTTCTATGCCACTCTGCCCCCCCAGAAATGCATTATACCCCCTATATGCCACTCTGCCTACCTGATATGCCACTCTGTCCCCAGATATGCAATATTCCGCCCTATATGCCACACTGCCTCCCAGATATGCCTTATACCCTCTATATGCCACTCTACCTCCCAGATATGCCTTTTAACCCTATATGCCAATCTGCCCCCAGATATTCCTTTTAACCCCCTATATGCCAATCTGCCTCCAGAAAACCCTTATACCCCTGAAATGCCACTCCTACCCTCTCATGACGTACCATTGCATCCCTAGACTTGTTCCCCATGCTACAGATTCCTTGGTGTCTAGTAGGGGCAGCTGGCGTGATGTGCGCAGACAACCTCCGGCTGACAGAGAGGAGGATCTTAGTCTTGTAGTCAGACTTCTATTTGATGTCTGATTGTAAGACAACCTCAAATATAAGACAATGGTTATTCTTCAGAGCATTTGCTCTGGAAAAAAACTTGTCTTATAATCAAGCAAATACGGTAACAGAAGTTCAGATGTACCATATGCAAGAACAGAGAAATGATACAATGTCACAGTTACCCCTGGATTCCTAAAAATAAGCAAAAGACTGTTGTGGTTAGGGGTGTGGGTTGGAGCAGGGCTTTACCAAAACTTTTTATGTGACCTATATTTACCTATTGATCGCTATTTATATAACTGAATAACACATTACAAAGAATAACATTTGATTTACACAATTCATTTACAATTGACTGCCATTTTCTCTTCCTTTAGTATTTTTCTTGGATTGATGTATGGGTCATAAAGAGGGGCTGTCCTTCCTCAAAATAGACAGATGGAAAATACAGTCAATGATTACATACCTTATAGCTCAAAAGTTTGAGGTCACGTAGAAATGTCCTTGTTTTTGAAAGAAAAGCAAATTTTATCCTAATAACATCAAATGCATCAAAGGTACAGTGGCACCAACCCTCCATGCTGAGCACCAAAGTGGCTGCTGCCCCTTTGACCTGTTGGCCTGTGCCAGACTAAATCTAGCCCAGCCCCTGTGCACACCTATCCCTACACCCTTAACTAAGCCATGCATAATTCCTCTCTCCGAGGGAGGATAGAAAATTGTAGGCTTGAAAACCCATGACCACTTGTTCTAAGAAAAGTTTCTGCTTTCTTTTCAAAATATCAGTCACGGCCAAAATATTGCCTACACCATTCTCCCTCTCTATACCAGATCAGAAAAAAAACTTAATTGATGTTGGACCTGGTAACAAAAGGTTCCAGAGACTTTGATTAAATTGCTGATGATGCATATATTTGAGAAAACTTGTCAGGTACTGTTTTAAGGGTTTCCATGGCCATTTTAAGACACAATTTAATGCAAGGAGTTTCATGTGAATAAACAACTGTGGTGTGTATATAAAGGGATTCTGTTAACAGATAAGTGTTTTTATCCCATAGTAACCAATTAAAAGGGACATACTGGATGGACAATTCCATTGGTTGCTATGGTGGTAAGACCACGTTTCAAACTTTGCACCAGAATCACCTTTTGAGCATTTCAGTGACTGCTGACTGCACAAGTGAGGTTTACTTGTTCATTATCTGTTTTAATTATCATATCTGTTTTCAGAAATTCATGTGGTTATATTCCTGACCCTCATCCTCATCCTTTTAATTCTATTTATGTCAGTAAATTTGTTCTCCTGCAGATCATTCTTTACTGGTATCAATGGCAAATAATAATCACACCATTTATTCTCTGAATCATTCTTACCCTGGGAGTACAAAAAGGTCCTTCTGTGAAAGAAGGATCCTCTTGTTCACAGACACTCAATTGAAAAGGACGAGTCAAGGACAGGGTACTGATGAGGTCCCAGGGAGCAGATGTTTCGGGTGGATGGATCAGCTGGTTTCAGAACTTTACAATCCTGTCCACCAGTAGTATTTCCAAGCTTGGCTTAACATCAGAAATAGTCTTAATCATCTAATAGAGAATAGTAATGTTATTAACAGAAGTCATAAAAAAAGATATTCCAATTATTTCTAATAAAAACCTATTATAAAACATCTCTTATAGACACATCGAAGGTATACTTCCTAGTTTCCTACGGTATATTGTAAAATATAGGATTTTTTTACGTATTGGGAAAGCAAACAGCTAATGCATTTCAAAGGAGATACAATTTCACCTTTTTAAAATGATGATGTGGATACAGGAAGAAGGCCTTTGTACCTTTTCATATGCATTAAGATGTAGGGTGAGGGTAACTTGCTGCTAGGTCCCAAGCAAAATTATCTAAAACACTGGTGTTTTTACAAATATAACCCAAATCCCTTGGTCTCTCTTTCCTTTTTCTTAATTAATGTCCTTCTTTTGTAGGATCTTAAGATTTTTTCTTGGCTACGAGTGTATCAAAGTGTTCCTCCAGAGTGTAAGCTTGCAAGCAGGGCCCTGTTTACCATATATATCGTTTTGTTTTAGTCTGTCATTTCTATTGTTGGCTTTTATAAAATAAAACGATTGTAATAATAATAATAGTAGTAATAATAATAATAATAATAATACAAACACATAGGTTACAATAAAATGTGTAAAAACAACAGGAAATGTGTTTATAAATTTGTGTTATTTCGTGTTATTTGTGTAAATAAGATACTTTCTCTTTCATCTAAATGCCTGCTCAGTTACACTACATTCAAATCACAGTCTAGTGTGCTTCGCAGCAATTCAACACCATGATTAAAATGCTGGAGAATATCCAAGTCATTATCATTAATAAAGAAGCAGACCAGAGTGGAAACTGAAAACATTATGTGTTTATTTGGTGGCTATAACACAACCGTGCAATAGCTTAGGTGAACATCCGAGCATGTTTAAACTGAACACAGCTTATTTCCTGGTACTGTGGGGCAGAATTCTGCACTGGTGGTCTGCATCTCCCTCTACTGGCTTAGATGTGCAATGCAATTAAATTTATGTACAAGAAGCACAGTTTTCTTATTGTTGTATAAGAATTGTATTCTTATACACTGGACTAATACGGCTACCCCAAACTACAGTATTATTGTTTAACAAATCTGTTCAACTGAAAAAATAATATAATACAAAGTTTGCACAGGACCTCCAGCATATTGCATTATGATGTGTCAAATATGGACCCCAACCTTTAACAAGTTTATACATTCCACTAACGGGCATCTGTGCAAATCAGTTTGATTTGAGGAAGCCTGTACAAACAAGGGTTGGGTTATAAATAATTGTAAAAGCATGATTATCATACAACCCCCTTTAAAGAAAGAAAAGTAAAAAAAAACAGGTTAGACTGGAGTCTGTGGGGGCTACTCATATACCAAAACCTGTAACTTTGCAATTTACTGATAACTATCTACAGTAGTATCTAAGGCATTTAGATAAACAAATATATTTTACTTTCTACATTTTAAAACATAAACAGATGTTTCTATCTTACACTCAGAGACTGGCACTTCACAATGTAATAAATATGTAATAAATATTTATATATATATATATATATATATATATATATATATATATATGCAATGATATAAAACGCAATTTATTTTCCAGACAGTTCAGTTCATTTGAAATTAGGATGGGTTTTTTGATTTGGAAACAAGATTTTCAAGAGGGGGTGGTCCCTGCCACCTGCTGGAATCAACTTTCATTTACAGAAGCATCATCTCAAGATTTACGAAGAGATCCAGACTAGATTTTGTATTGCAGTTTCACCATCAACAGCAACACTACACCAATGAATACAAAATCCAGCAGAATGCTATGGGACTGAATTCCTCCAAAAAATTGGACCATTTTGATGAATTGTTCCCTCAGAGTAAGGAAGATAATAAAGCAGCACCAGTAGGACATGGGGTAGGCTGTGGCAGACAGACGCATCCAGCCCCATGGCGCAGGACTAAATTCCCCGCAACAGTAGCGTACCTAGTGGGGGGCGGTACACCTCGGGTGCCACTCATTAGGGTGGGTGCCACCACGCCGGCACCCCTCCAGAGACAGACACTAATCTAACCGGCTTAAAGTCAATCAAGGGAGCGGGAGGTCTGTTAATGCAGACCTCCGATCCTGCTCCCTTACGATGCGCGCGGTAACTGATGCTGTGAGTCGAGATTTGATGTCATATCCCGGCACAACACTGAAGCCGCGCCCACTGCCTTCTGCTCTCACTGCACCGGAAGGACAGGACACAGAAGAAGAGTCAAGAGGAAGAATGAAGAGAAGGAGGAAAAGTGACAGAGAAAAGGTAGGAAAACATTCAGTGAGAGTGGATTAGTAAGTGTGTGAGAGTGATGGGTGTTATGCTGTAGTTTATGCTGAATGTTTGTGAATGAGTGTGTGTAATGTGTAAGTGTAGGGGGTGGCATGACATAGGGAGGCTGAAATCACATTCCTATCATGCCCATGTTCCAGCATGTACTGGCTGCCTGGGCATGATAGGAGTGTGATTGCTGTTAGCAATAATATATATATATATACATATATATAATATTGTTGTTGATTTTCTTTGTCCTATTTTGGTGTGTTAACTGCACTTTTATTAAAAGTAAGTAACATTCCAACATTGGACAGAAAAATTAAATAATACAATATTAATATATATATGATTGCTAACAGCAATCACACTCCTATCATGCCTAGGCAACCAATACATGCTGGAACCTGGGCATGATATGATTGTGATCGCTGTTAACAATCATATATACATATGTATTAATATTGTTATTGTTTTTTTTCTGTCTAATGTTGGTGTGTTACTTACTTTTAATAAAAGTGTTTGTTTTTTTTAATTGGGGGGGTATTTTCAGTTTTTGCCAAGTGAATGCTGAATTTTTGTTTTTTTTTGGCCTACACCACCTCAATATTTGGTTTAGTATATAGTGATAGGGGTTGTGCTGCATTATTGTCAATGTCTGGCTCAATGTATAGTGATAGGGATTATGCTGTACCACCGTCAATGTGTGCCTCTGTATATAGTGATAGGTGTTATGCTGTACCCCCGTCAAAGTTTGCCTCTGTATATAGTGATAGGTGTTATGCTGTATCACCGTCAGTGCGTGCCTCAGTATAAAGTGACAGGTGTTATGCTGTATCACCGTCAATGTGTGCCTCAGTATATAGTGATAGGTGTTATGCTGTACCCCTCTCAATGTTTGCCTCAGTATATAGTGATAGGTATTATGCTGTACCACCATCAGTGCGTGTCTCAGTAGATCAGGAAGGTAATAAAGCAGCAGCAGCAGGACATGGGGTAGGCGGTGGCAGACAGACACATCCAGCCCCTATGGCACAGGACTGAATTCCCCCCTTAGAAAACTAATTAAAGAATTGATCCCTCAGAGTAAGGTGATAGAGCCTCAACATTAGCAGGAGTAGTAGTAGTAGTAGTAGTAGGGTAGTGAATTGATTCCTCAGAGTAAGGAAAGAAACAGAGCTGTAGCAGCAGTGTAACGGGCATGCACTGGGATGGACTGAATTTACCCCAATATTAGAAAAGAAAAACATACCTACACACACATACTAACACATAGAGTGACATACTTACACAGACTGATGCACACACACTTATACACACAAGCACTGACATACTTACACACAAGCATTCACATAGTAACACACACCTCTACCATTGTTTACTGAGAAGGGGCAAGTTGAGTAGCGTACTTACACACATGCTCATACACACAGTAACATATTTACAAACACAGTTTTATACCACAGGCCAGAGAGCATGGCAGCCATCTTAAGCTAATCAATGTGGAGCAATAATGCTGCGGATGATATATACTCCTGTATTCCTGTCATTAATAATAAACCTGATTATTCAGCAAGAGTTCCTAACGTCTTAAGCAGATAAGGACTAGAACAGTGGCGACAAGGATGGAATTTACAAAAGCCCTACCCAGCCCTACCCTTGAACATAACAAGAGCTATTGTTAATCACACATTGCCATCCACAGATAATATAGCAAGAATATGTCACTGATAGGCACATTATCTGAATGTGATGGGAAGCATACATCCTGGAGTTCCTGGACTGAACGATTAGAACAGTACTTCAGTGAAAACACCATAGCCCCTCAAAGGCAAGTAGCTGTATTTCTGACAGCCATGAATGCTAAAACATGTAAGAGACCCTTTGTTTCCTGAGAAACTAGCAAGCAAAACACTGGTGGAACTCTTAGAGGATCACTTCCAGCCAAAACTGATGGACATTGCAGAAAGATTCTATTTTTAGCAATGCAAAGGCAACCAGGGGAAGATATTAAGGCCTATGTGTATTTGAAAACACACAACAGTTTGGCGAGTACCTACCCACAGCTCTTAGGGCCTAGTTGGTCCTGGTACTAAATAGTAAAACCATTCAAAAGAAACTTACACTGGTGTTTAAGATTACATCTGTCATGGAAACTGCTGTCAGGGATACTAAAACATTTAACACGCTGGTTTACAAAGAAGTGGTGAGAGAGGAGGTTTTCAGAGCAGTGGGCAATTCAGCCATGACCAACTGGCAATACAGACCCTCAACCCAAGCCAGCTTGTTACGGGTGGGTAATAAAGACCATGACTCGAAAACGTATTAGTTTAAAAATCAACCTTGTCATCACTGTGGAACAATAGGGCACCTCAACCGTAATACAAAAAAGAAAATGATGAACCATTACACAGATTATCTAAACATCACCTACACTTGTCAAACCCTGCAATGACAATAGAAGTAACCACTGAAGAAAATGGGTTAACAATATGGTTTAAGTGATCACATAAAAACACTGGATAAAATTGCACATATAGGCTACTGTCCACCCAATCCCATTCAAGCTGTATTCCATGCAAGTACTACACCTGCTTGGTTGTGCAAAGGTATCATACAAGTGTCAGAGAAAGAGACTACCATTATACAGTATATTCTGACACATGAAGGACCACCTCTCTCTGTTGCAGAGAGTGGATTGCTCATCTGGGAATGTCAGGCATCATCAAGAACCCTTGCAACACCCTAACAGTCCCATCAGGACAGGATGGATGGGTGGAATTCTTGAAACAGTATTTTCTTCAGGTTTCCAATGATCATTTGGGGAAAACAACTGTGTGAGACTCAAGCTGAAAATCAGTTGCTCATCCTAGATTATTTAAGGTCTGGAAAGTACCATATGCACTTCCTGCAATATTGTCTCCAAATATGACAAAAACATGAACTGATCCTTAGAGTAAGGAAGGAGATTGATCCACAGCAGCAGCAGAAGCAGGTCACTCGTCAGGCACTGGCAGGAAGACACATCCACAGCCATGGTACAGGGCTGAATTTCACCCAATATTAGAAGAGAATTCAAGAATTGGGGTCCCTGACACCTTCCGGACTCACCTTTCATTATAGAAATTTAAGAGAAAAGGTTTCCCCAGAGAAAATACAACCAAAGAGGTATAGTGGCAGACAGACACTATTATTATTATTATTATTATTATCTTT
The DNA here is from genome assembly GCF_027358695.1 of Spea bombifrons. Taxonomy (NCBI): domain Eukaryota; kingdom Metazoa; phylum Chordata; class Amphibia; order Anura; family Pelobatidae; genus Spea; species Spea bombifrons. The sequence goes on along the minus strand of NC_071087.1, from coordinate 78,051,662 downwards.
TATTTATATAGCGCCAACAGTTTACGCAGCGCTTAATACAATACATAAATTCAAGGGATATGACAAGACAAGAATTGACAGACTTAGACAAACCGATACATTTGGTGGAGAGAGCCCTGCTCGCAAGCTTACAATCTAGAGGGAAAATGGGGTGATAAACATAAGGCATAGAGAAAGGGTGAGGGGTATTGTGGGGGTATCAATGACAAGGATGTTCTAGCAGCTAAGATGGTATGCTTCTCTGAAGAAGTGGGTTTTTAGATGTTTCTTGAATGTCGGGAGGGAGGGTGAATTCTGAAGGTTCCTTGGGAGCAGATTCCAGAGATATGGGGCAGCTCGAGTGAAATCTTGTAGACGGGAAAAGGAAGAGGTGATAAGTGAGGAGGAGAGCCTTAGCCCATGGGAGGAACGTAGGGATCGAGTAGGAGAGTATTTGCTAATGAGGTCAGAAATGTACGGAGGAGCAGTATTGTGGATGGCCTTATATGTCAGTACCAGGATCTTAAATTTAATTCTAAAGGTAATTGGGAGCCAGTGGAGGGATTCACAGAGGGGGGAAGCAGAAGAGGAGCGACGTGCAAGGAAGATGAGCCTAGCAGCGGCATTAAGGATAGACTGTAGTGGAGAGAGTCGAGACAGTGGAATGCCAACCAGAAGAGTGTTGCAGTAGTCAAGACGGGAAATGATAAGTGAATGAACCAGAGTTTTTGTGGATTCTTGGGTGAGGAATGGGCGGATACGAGAGATGTTTTTTAGGTGCAGGCGGCAGGATCTGGCGAGGGACTGAATGTGAGGGATGAAGGAGAGGTTTGAGTCAAGGATGACCCCAAGGCATCGGGCCTGGTTAGTAGGAGAGATAGTTGTGTTGTTAATGGTGATAGAGAATTCAGGTAGTGGAGTGGAGATGGAGGGAGGGAAGATAATGAGTTCCGTTTTAGAAATATTAAGTTTCAGGTAGTGTTGTGACATCCATGAAGAAATAGCAGACAAGCAGCTGGTGATCCGGGACATGAGAGATGGAGAGAGATCAGGAGAAGACAGGTAGATTTGGGTATCATCTGCATATAGATGATACTGGAGGCCAAATGAGTTGATTAGTTTGCCAAGAGAGGAAGTATAAAGAGAGAACAGCAGAGGGCCAAGGACTGAACCTTGGGGGACACCAACCGAAAGAGGAAGGGGCGATGATGTGTTGCCTGAGAAGTTGACAGAGAAGGAACGGTTAGACAGATATGAGGAGATCCAGGAGAGAGCTGTATCTCGAATGCCCATAGAAGCAAGTGAGTCAAGAAGAAGGTGGTGATCAACAGTATCGAACGCAGCAGAGAGATCCAGTAGAATTAGAATAGAGTAGTGACCTTTAGCTTTGGCAGAGAGCAAGTCATTGGAGACTTTTGTTAGAGCTGTTTCAGTAGAGTGAAGGGGTTTGAAACCAGACTGTAGAGGGTCAAGGAGGGAATTAGAGGAGAGGAAGTTAGTGAGGCGATTGTTCACAATCCGTTCAAGCAGCTTAGAGGTAAAAGGAAGCAGAGAGATAGGGCGGTAGTTAGTCAAACAGACGGGGTCTGAGGAAGGATTCTTTAGAATGGGTGTGATTAGCGCATGCTTGAAGGCAGATGGTACAGATCCAGATGATAGAGAAAGATTAAATAGGTGGGTAAGTGATGGACCAAGGGATGGACATAGAGACTTTGTGAAGTGTGAAGGGATGGGGTCAAGGGGACAGGTTGTTGGGTGAGAGGAAGAAAGAAGAGTGATGATAGGCACATACGGCCCCATGGAGCAGGACTGAATTGTCCCCCACAATATTATAGATTTTTTTTTTTAAAAAAAGGGTTCCCCCAGAGGAAAGACGGTCAAAGAGGTGCACCAGCAGCAGCAATAGTAGTAGGGCACTGGGCCGGGGCAGGCAGACACTGGCAGATAAAAGGTACATGCAGAACCATGGAGCAGGACTGAATTTCCTCCACAATATTATAGACTTGTTTTAAAAAATGGGTTCCCCCGAGTAAAGACAATAAAAGAGGTGCAGCAGCAATAGTAGTAGGGCACTGGGCCTGGGCAGGCAGACACTGCCAGATGATAGGCACATGTAGCCCCATGGAGCAAGACTGAATTTCCCCCGATATTATAGAAATTTGAAAGAAAAGGTCCCCCCAGAGTAAGGATGGGGCAGATGCAGGACATATATATATATAAATGAATATGAGCATATGAATGAGTGAATGAATATAATATATATTATATATTATGTATAATGCCTGGTTTTGACAACAATATTAATTTATCAGATGATATGATAATAAGATAAAATTTAACTTGTCCACAAATTACACGTTTGGCTGGTAGCGTAAATGGGCAACTGTCTTAATGAACTAAACGCTACTCAGGAACAAGGGAAAAAATGTCTGCTGCAGTCCCTGTAATATACCTGGAAACTTCTTATTTCCGGCTACCTGGAGCCTCGCCTTGCGGGATGCAGCCAGGACTGCCCACTGACATCAGCAGGCGGTCCCGCTGATGTTGGTGGGCGGTCCCACTGATGGGCTGGGAGCAGGGCGTGTCAAGACCCCACTTCTGCGACCAGGGGGATTTGGGTGTTGACCTGGAGAAGTGGTGCTTCACCCGTGAAAATCTCCGAGCCACTACAGCTTCTCCAATCCACCCCACAACAGTACATTTTCTGCACTAAAATAAACTATTATTAACTCACAGTATGGTAGGTGAGCAATGAGCATCAATCTCAGCCAATGCTAAGCCACCTGCCATTGCCTCACACTCCAACCTCATCAGTCTGTAACTGCTGCTACTGACAAAATGACATCGGCACCCTTATATATCTAATGCTTGTCCCTTCCCCTTGTAAATGCTGAGTGGCCAGAAAGGTAAGGAAAAACTCCCACAGATTTTTGAAATGAAATCCGGGGACATTTTTTTTTTAACTGGCAAAGGGTAAAAAACATATTTTCTAAGCAAATTTGTGGCGCTCACAGACTTCCACAGGGGCCCTGCTGCTTCCTTCTGTGTTGCTTGCACTTTGTGTGAGCACTTCTCTTGTACCGCCCAGGGGAAGCAGGAACGGAGCGGAGTCATGTGATGTGACATACATTCACGTGACTCTGCTGGGTTCCTGCTTCCCCTGGGAGGATTCAAGACCCGAATCTTCCGGATCGCGGGAGCAGGGTCTTGACACGCCCCGCTTCCCACCCATTTTTCCTTTAAATGGGGGTGTTTCCCGCCCACCAACGTCATCAAGACCGCCCACCGACATCAGTGGGACTGCCTGCTGACCTCAGTGTGCAGTCCTGGCCGCGTCCTGCAAGGAAAGGCTCCGGGTAACCCGAGCCCAGAAGTTCCCTGGTATCAGTTATTGATATGTACCCTCCTATATACAGTCCCTCTCACTTTACCTCATCAACAAGCAGGAAAATGGCTTGTAATGATGGCAGCTACATTTGGCAACAAATGGACAAATCATGGCACATTTTCTGCACTTTTGCAGTTTGTTTTCATTAGTTTTGTTGGAGATCACCTTCCTTATCATTGATTCATACGAACGCATGAAACTGGCAAGTTTCGTTAAAAGTTTGTAGGCAAGTCTACTCCCAGAAAATCCAGGCCTGTAAATAGTGGGAAAGCCCTCTGTGGCCTGTGCTCTCTGTTTCAAGTTTTCTTCACATGCTAGATTCAAATACAAATAAGTAAAGTTGGCGCCACCTTGTGCAAGAAGAACATGGTGAAGCTCTACAGAGAAAAAACTGTGACAAAATATCTGACTTCTCTACAACCCTATTAACGAAAGCTTAGCATATATCAAGCTTTTCTGTCCTTTGAAACAGAATATAAAGCAGTTAAACCAGGCATGTCCAAAGTCCGGCCCGAGGGCCAATTGCAGCCCGCGTTCCGGACTGATAAAGCCACACAAATAAGTTGCCCAAATATGGATCTGTTTTTTTTATATTAAAGGCAGAGTGATTTAACACCTCTTTAGATTTGTCATCCAAGTCACAAAATGAAAAGTATGCCGTTTTCAATAAACTTTGCATAAAATAGTTATATATTATATAATATATTATTAATAGTTAGTTGCATTTAATTTTAATGGTTCAAAGAATGTCAGGCAACATGGTCGGCCCTTGCACATGTTCACTTCATGAAATCTGGCACTCTTCGAAAAAAGTTTGGACATGCCTGAGTTAAACTGTAGATTGCTTTCATCTAACTTGTATTATATGTAATACGTGACCTGTAACTTACTAATTACATACAGCTAATATTCATTATTTCCATGCTAAGCTGCTAAATGATGCACCATTGAATTGGCAAGAAGTGGATTTAGGGTTGGGTGAATCATGTTTTAATGTGTATTCCGAGAGATTAGATGTAGGATAGCCTACATTAGTGGAGAAGAATTTGATTTTGGCAATCACTCACAATCCATTATAAGTAACAATATTTCTATAGGCACTACAGCTCATGTTCAGTTTGTGAAAGGTAAACATGGATGTATTTAAAAATTCTATCACACAAATGGAACTAAGTGATGTCTTATCTACAATCTCTAAACGCATATTCAAGTAGTAACATACCAGAAATGTGTCCCAGTAACATCCAGAAAAAACACCAAGGAGTAAAACGTTGATTAAAACATGATGATGTATGTATTTTATGGCCACATACTGGCTGCAGTTTGCCTTGTACTTATGTTTATTAAGATATATTTATTTTTTAATAAAACTTGAAGAGACAATTTTTTGCCCCAAATTAGCCTTATCAAACATGAATGGATGTGAAGTAGAGTAGAAAACTTGCTGATTTTCATCTGATTTTCTGGGTTTTTGGCTCCCTCTTCTGGGCTCCAGATAAATGACATGCTCTCTTTAGCCTTTCAAAGTTTAACTGGGGCTAGACCTGTCCCTATGTATGGCTAGCCCATCCGCCCAGTGGCGACTCTAGAAACAATATATAGGGGGGGCACATAAGATACCACTGTCAAAACTGGGGGGGCATTAATAATTTCCACCATTAAATCATACCACTGGAAAAAACACACACACACACACATATATATATATATATATATATATATATAATATTCCCAAAAATAATGTGCTTTTGTTATTGGACTAACATAACACTTCAACATGGGAAGCCTGAAGCCACAATTTAGTGTGACTAATCCTTGAAATAAATAATAGAGTAAATAACACAATGTACTGCTTTGTGTGCCCACTATGTAGGAGGTGAGAGTAGGTTCCCACCCTATTGAGAGTGTGCCTTGACGTGGCGGGTGAGCTTAATTATGCTTTGGCCAATTCATATAACCAAAACCTCTCATTTATATTATGTTTATATATTTGTTGCCAACTTTATTAGGGTGAGAAGCGCAGGCAGTATTTTGTTTTTTGTATACATTGTACAGCCAACACACTGTATTTGCAGCATGCTCACACTGTTTGGTAGGCCTCATATTATACATTTGTATTATTCGAGCCTGAGACTAGCTTAGCGCACCAAGATTTTTTCTTTTCCCTGTTTGCACATATTTGAGGTTGTTGGCTCCTCATCAGTCTGGTTGCAGCTTGCTGTTCAGGGGTTAAATGGGAGGAGGTTTAATTGCACCTCCCCCAACACATTAATCTGGTTTTGGTAGCAGTATAAACTGCTTTGTGTGCCCACTATGTAGGAGGTGAGAGTAGGTTCCCACCCTATTGAGAGTGTGCCTTGACGTGGCGGGTGAGCTTAATTATGCTTTGGCCAATTCATATAACCAAAACCTCTCATTTATATTATGTTTTTATATTTGTTGCCAACTTTATTAGGGTGAGAAGCGCAGGCAGTATTTTGTTTTTTGTATACATTGTACAGCCAACACACTGTATTTGCAGCATGCTCACACTGTTTGGTAGGCCTCATATTATACATTTGTATTATTTGAGCCTGAGACTAGCTTAGCGCACCAACATTTTTTCTTTTCCCAGTAAATAACACAATACCTTAATTCCACTAAATGATTTCTGGGCCTTGAACGTTTTGTCCCCTGAAGTCACTACAAATTCAGGAGGGCGTTTTATCTCTGGATAAGTAAAAATTAAATAGTTCTTACTGTAAATTAAGTGCCAGGAAACAGATGACCAAACACACACCAGGACAGGCTCTGCCATACCGCCACCTAGACACACACCAAGACAGGCTCTGCCACAATGACACCCAGACACACACACCAGGACAGGCTCTACCATACTGACACCCAAACACACACACCAGGACAGGCTCTGCCACACCAACTACCAAACACACACACCAGGACAGGCTCTGTCACACCGACACCCAAACCAGGACGGGCTCTGCCACACCGACACCCAAACACACACCCCAGGACAGGCTCTGCCATACCGACACCCAAACACACACACACACCAGGACAGGCTCTGCTACACTGATAACCAAAATACACAAACAGCAGGACACAATCTATAACACAGACATCTACACCAGGATGGAATTTCCACACTGCATTGTTGTTGATACCTCTCTTAGTGTGTTTGCCCCTTGTGTATTGATGCCTCAGCCAGCCCCCTTTTTAGTATAGATTTATGTGGTGCCCCCACACCCTTGTATGATCTCCTCCAGCCAGCACTATTTGTATTAATGCCCCCAGCGAGCCCCTCCCTTTATTATTGATTTATGTGATGGCCCCATCACATATATGCGTTAGACATGCATTTTTAACTATCATAATAACTACTTATCACTTGAGATTGAAATATGATTTCAAAATAACAGCTGAACTGGCAGTTTCTTTAATATAATATTTATTATATATATTAATATTAGCCCCTGCCGCCGATATATATACCGTATTTGCTCGATTATAAGACGAGGTTTTTTTCAGAGCAAATGCTCTGAAAAATACCCCTCGTCTTCTAATCGGGGTCGTCTTCTAATCAGACCTCAAATAGAGGTCTGATTAGGAGACTAAGATCCAGATCCCCCGCACTGCTGCAGGGGACCTGGATCCTCCTGTCTCACCCAACCCCCCCCCATCATACACACACTTACCGGTGCTTCCTGCTGTTGCCGGGGCAGCGGGTTGACGTCTACGCGATCCGCGTAGACAACGTCCGCTGCAGCCGGAAGGAGGTGTGGCTAGCAGCGGGGGTTGTCTGCATCCGTCGCATAGACCTTCCCCGACTGTCAGAGATCAGAGTTCCCCGCACCGGTGCGGGGAACTCTGATCTCTGACAGCCGGGGAAAGTATCACTGACCTAGCATATGCAATCACTGACCTAGCATATTGCAATGCACATTGCTCAGTGACTGATTCACTTAATTTGCACTCATAAGAAAGCTATACACTACACTGTATGGGAAACTGCACCCAAATAACGGGTAACCAACAAATAACTTGTCCCAAAAATCAACGCAGAAGGGTGTTTCATAGTAACTTTACGTTTCTATTCTAGCACCTTGTATTGACTGGACTGGACCTCATCTGTGATTTGAAACTTGTTTTATTTATTCCCATTTACCAACTAACTTGGTTTTCCTTTCCAAGATGCATTGCGCAGGGTCCAACCAAAGTCCAACCATAGTGATATACTGTTGAATATGAAAGGTTACAATAAAAAGGCCACATCTTGATTTTTTGTTCTCATTTATTGAAATCCAAGTACCCAGGAGTACAGAGGTTAGGAGAAACTCTAAGTGTGAAGTGAAGCCAGCTTCACTCTTGATACACGCCAGACATGAATCCATTGCACTTCCAAACCTTTATAGCCCATTGATACCAGTGGAGCATGTATTGCATCTAATAAAATATTTAATTCATTAACCATCATACAATGACAAAAATGTTATAAAGAAAAACAAATAAAAGCCTCATTGCTTAATAAGTACCCAAGCCTCTCTTTTAACTAGTAACTATGAGACAGTTTTAGGAACTTGAATAAATACCTCCCTCCCAAAATATCAGGTAAATTGTGCATGTTTGCTGTAGTAGTTATCCCCCCATATCTCAAGATGATGTGTGTAATCCAGTATCAATGGATGACCATGAGAGGAGTAGCACTGACCTCCTGTCTAAGAAGTGGTGTCAACATTTAGATCTGTGAGCATAATAAAGATGAGATGAATCATTTGAAGGGCCCAACCCAGAGACATTCTTCATCACACATAAAGCAATACGACTGTATGAGGTTGGTATGATAGTGCATAGTTTTGTGAGTGAGGTGAAATGTATCACCTCAAATGTATCACCTCAATACATGTTGGCATATAACTCAGTAAGGATATAGAGACAGTAGCCAGGTTCACAATTCATTTCATACATCACAAAATAACTTTGGTTAGTAATTGCTTAAATTAAAAGGCTTTAATAATTAAATAATTAATTACAAGGCAGTCTCAACATTTGAGAGAAATTAAAAATCTCACTCACCAAAAAAGGTACTTCACCTAATTAAACACATATAAAAATAGTCTTAATCTTTCAAAAGCAGCCCTATCTTCCCAGAAAGTAGTCTCTCCTTTTCTAAATCACACATTTGATGGAGTCACACATAAGCTTATATAAAACAGACAATGTAGACATAGGTTTACTGGCAATGAAGATTTGCAATTGAAACTATAGTTCGTAATCACATCAGTCCCTTGGCTAGACAATGAATTAAGTAGGCAAATCGTAAAAAATAAACCCCGACGTAATTGCACAAAAGGCTAAAGCTGCACTGGATACCCTGGAACTAATCACTTGGCTCATTGGTGTAGATTCCTGCCTCCCAACGCAACGCCATTCTGCTCTTGTGTCGATTCACCCTTGTAGACTCCACAATCTGAAAGATAGCATCAGGAATGTCAGTGTTTTTTGTTTATTTCCAACAGAAACATTATGCAGATATCACAACTAAAGTCTCCTTGACTTGAAGGACATTTCAACTATTGTTGTCCTGATTAGGCTTTATTCTTGTAATGTTTGATTATGTTGGATAATTTATTATTCTTCCAGCTATCTTTCAAGCCTTGTAAAACTTTTATTGTTTAATTCATACAATGTTTAAAGTCCATACCCTTATATTAGAGCTCTGAATTATGTAAATTAAATTACACAACAAAATAAAGTAATAGTGTTGTCTTGTCTGCAGTTTCTGTCACTGATAATGCCACGCCCATAACCTTTAACCAAGTAGGTTTTGGATTAGGACGTTTTGCTAACCGGAATGCCTAACCCAGAGACAATAAAATGTTATTGTCTAAACTATTTTACTTATGGGTTAAACATTAATGAGCGGAGTAATGCTGCTCCTACTCATAGTAAAAAAAATACTTTGCTAAATCTCACTAAGTAAGTAGTATGTTATTAAAATGAGAGACTTGTATATCCATTCTTGTCATATCGGCAGATTACTGTGTACATGGCATGTGTGGTAAATTGAATTTAAAATATAAAAAAGCATGTAGTGTAGATAATTGTCATACCACTCACAGGAAAAGATTATATGTACTGATACACTATGCCATAGTACATTGAATAGCTTCTAGACCAGTCATAAACAACGAATTGTTTCTTACCTATTCCTATATGTGAATTTAGAAGGCATGATTTTAAAGTGCTGTCATAAGCATGACTTAACGTGAGATAAGGTTTTATAATTGAGAGACAATATTTCTCTATGCCATTGTGCATCTATAGAACATGCATACTAGAAGAGATGTACTTGTTTATTATTAAAGAAGAATTCTAGTATGAATGAGTATTTGTGTCAGTTCTGTTGTGGCAGATACAAAATTACAGTTGAACCATATTTTAATCTTGCTTTCTGCTCACAACAGATGCGCATGCATTATTTATGGATAACAAATAAACTTGCTGTTTTCTTACCTCTGTGTTGACATCATCACTTGGGTCAATACCGGCATACTGCAACAGAAGAAGGATGTATTAATTAAGTGAGCTGCAAAATGGAGCTAGTAGGTTGAGAAAAAGGGAAAAGCAAGTGCTTTAACATCCAGCCAGACTTGGTATGACCAGCAACCAAAGAGCAAACACATTGTAAGGTTACCACTGACAAAAGCCTACTGAGCATGACCATTCACATATGTCTGTAGAACCACCTCTTCCGTAACGCAAGAATGGTATCTCCAAGCAAAGAAAAAACAGGAGGGTAACCAACGTGATGTCCTCCTTCCTCGCACAGGCAGATCCAACTTCTGCCAAACCTGGCTTTCATCAACATCAACAAATATTGGGTATACACTATATGACCAAAAGTATGTGGATATCTGACCGTTACACCTATATGAGCTTGTTGGACATCCCTTTTCAAAATAATGGGCATTAATATGGAATCCCCCCAAACACACCTCCTGTAAAATGTATTTCAACATGATATTGTCAGTATTATACAATTAATTTTCTGTTCTGTTTTTTTCTCATAATATAAAGGTAGTATAAAACAACCAACAGCAATAAGCAATTGAACAATAGGGGACGGGTAACTCAATGGGGATGAATAATCATGCAATAGGTATATATTGCTTATTTTAATATGTGACCAATATTAAATTTAGTTTAATTAGTATACAGTTTTGGAGAAAATCAGATCTGCTTTAAACAGAGATACCCCACAAAATTGCCCTGAAAGTCGTACAGTTAATGAGAACTTACCCAGAAATTGTCCCCATGTCCCTTGGGTCCAGCTGAATCTGACTCAGAAACAACAAATCTGGGGTATCTTCTTGGTCGAAACATTTGAATAGGGGTGACTGAATAAGAAGGATTTCTACTGGAGGAACTTCCTCTCTGTGGGGCAGGAGACCATGGACTTGAATCACCTAAAAAAATGCAGAACTTCATAATATATGAATCTCTCTTTTTTTAATAAGTGGAATTGTTCTGGAGATCCTTGGTAAAGTACTATTTTACCTTATGGATGCCAGGTTTTGCGAAAAGTAGCAATAGCATATCAATTAATTTCCTTTTTTCATTCTCCACCCCCGAAACACCAAAAAGCATGGTATATTAACAAAGTGGTTGAAATATTTTCATGGGGTGTTGATAACCATCTGAATATTTCAAATAGGGGGTAGAGACCTTCCTCTAGGTAGGTCCAGGAGGCTGCCCTGGGTCATGGAGCGAGAAGCTCCCTCTGTAATCACTGATCATACGACAGAAATTGAGCTTGTGTCTCTGCAACTACCCCTACTGCAGAAGAGGAAACCATGCAACAATTGTGTTCCTGCTGTGCAATGCAGGCAAATGTATAAATAACATTGCAGAAGGTTAATAGTAAATGACGGCCCCTTGCCACCAGGGTCCTGGAGCAAATTAAATTTTTGCTCTGTTCTTAATCTGGCACAGGTCCCGTCTAGGTCAGAGAACCCCTATAAATCCATCAGTTATATGTATCCATACATTGATTCATTTCATCTAAAAATCAACGTAAAAAAGGACTGCATACCTGAATTTAACGACGTTTTCGTATACTGTTTGTACCCATTCAATGGCGTAGTAGGCTGACTATCTGTGAATGTGGTAACATGGTGTACTTCAGTTTTCCGCCTTTGCTCTTGTAACTCACGATCCCTCTCTAACATCTGCTGGATTTCTTGCTCAATCACATTTGATGTAGATGGCCTCAGTCTGGTGATACTATACATTTCCCCAGGACTTGGGTTTTTGGACGTTATCTCAGTCCATTTCTCACCCTCCTCCACCATCTCGTCCCCTCTGATACGTAGACGGGCTGTCCATGGTTTAACATGGAAATTCTCCCTATTTAAAATGGGGATTTCTACTGTGGCTTCCTTTACTGGTATGTTGTGATCAAGAATTTCATCTACACTCTGCCTCCTGTGTCTGAATGTGTTCAGTGTAGATGGTTGTAAAACAGTTCTTGTGTTGTAGGGCTGGGGGGAATCCATAACAGTTAAGTTCTCTCTTGTGCCCTGGGCATCCATAACCCTAGAATCTATTTTTGTGACACCTTGCTGTGGTTGAACAGGAATCTCATCTGGTTGCTCAAAAAGCTTTCTGCGTTCATCTATTTGTTGCACGCTGCCTTTATCATAGAGTCCTGGTACCTTCCCCTCACCTTTTAGGTCAGCTTCCCTTTGGGCTTCCTTTTCAATCTCCCTCTGGAGGAAAAAAGAGGAACGATACCGCTCCTTGCTCTTTTTCTCATTTTGTGTTTCAGATGGTTGTGAAATCACTGGATTTTTGAGTATTTCAACCATCTCTTTGGTTGCTACCGTACTCTGAATACCTCTTTCCTTCCTCAGACTTTCTTCTCTTTCAAGGGCCAGTCGAATCTCCCTTTCAATGGGTGTCTCGTTACTGGGGTGGGGGATGTGCTCAGCTAATTGTTCTGTTTCCTGCAATTGTGTTTGTCCAGGCACTTCTTGTGATTTCTCTACTACTACGCTGTCTCCCTCATCTACATACCCTTGCCAGAGGAACTGCTTCCGAAGTTGACCCACACTTCTGATTCTGCCAGTTATTTCTTGATTTGCAGGAGTCTCAGTCTGATATGTTCTCGCTTCATTCGATGTCCCAACTGAGTTTCCCATCCCGTATAATTTTGGATTGAAATCGCTTTCATAAAGAGATTGAGAACTAGCATAGGAAGGTTTTGATTGAAGCCTTGGACTAATTGGGACACTGTTTTGTTTCTTCTCTAAAATAAGAAATTGCTGTCTGGCAGATTCAAAGTTTATTTGCTCTGTGTTCACATGCATTTCTGTAGGGTCACTATCAAACTCATTAAGTCCAATGTCTGAAGCTGATGAATCCATTCCATCTTGAGAAATATTAATCTCCCCTGTGCTCAAACTTTTCCTTTGCCCCTGTTCCTTTATTAAATCTCTTCTCTGTTTCTCAAGCTCCCATGCCTTCTCTGGTGTAAACTTAAGCAAGTTTACTTGGGCGCTATCGTCTTCGCCATCTTCAAATAACTTGCTGGGACTGGTGTCAGGGAGATAAGCTCTTACACCAAAATGGTTGTCTTCTTTCAATATCCTAAGTCTCCTCTCACGATCTGGAGGTGGGACCCATACATCACTGTATCCCATCCTTTCTTCACTTTGGCTGTGTTCAGAGGTAGAATTAGTCTCCATCTCTGACTCTTTATTGATAAAATCTAAACTTCCTGAAGAGGACAGGGAAAAAATGAGGTTCCTTGTCACCCTGTCCATGTCTGACACTATTTGTTGCCCACTGGCTGATGTTTCTTTGATACTGTTATTTTGTGTATAGCTTGTCACCTCAGATGTCTCTGGAACTTTGTTTGTGCCTGTCACACATAAATCAATCTCATTCCATTTACGTGTGTCAGGGGTGCCACATACTTCTAAGTCAGGTGAGTTCAGCTTCTCATGCTTTTCTTTCTCCTGTTGCTTTGGTGAACCAATAATCTGCTGTTTGGTTGTGCTATGATGTTTTTGTGAGCCATTCACACATTGCTCAGGTGTAGCATCTTGTGCTATTAATTGAGACAGGCTTGACTCATCTACACTCTGACTTTCCCCTTCATTCACTGGAATCTAATGCAGAAAAAATAAAATAGTCAGAGAACGAGAGAATAAAAATGAGTCAAAGTCAGTGTCTTCCAATAAAATTCATGGAAGCATCATAGGAACCTTTGAAAGCTACAAATCTCTTAGCACAGCTCACAATATTATATATTCACAAACACAAAAGTTTCTTGAAGAGTTTTGATTTCACCTCAACATTCAAATAATAGCATAGCTGGCCCTGCATAATGCATAGTTAATTCAGTGTATGTTTATGAATTCTTCCTGATTTATTCTTACTGAGCTATTCTTGGATCACCGTTATTATTCTTGGGTTGGACCTTCATAATGTAAACGAAGTCAGGGGGATGGAACTGCAAATCTCCTGATAACTCACTCTTTAGTGAATGAAATTATTGACAGTTTCATGCACTGTATAGCAATGTTGCTGGCAACAAAGGTGTTGCTACAAATTCCTGAACTCCTACTAGAAAGTAATATAAATTCTTGTGCTATAAATGCTTTACCACTGTGGTCAAAGTTTCTATATGCAATTATATAGTTACACAGTAAGTTTGACTAAAAGATATTAAGACTATTCAACTTGATCTTCCCAAGATATACCGAATTATGCCAACAAAAAATTCCTGTGATAATTTTGTCCAGGAAGAGGTAAAACTCTCTCATTTTGTAAATACGATATTTTAGATGAGGGTGAAATTAATACATTATGAATCATATAACACCTTATGTTTTCATATTGTTCTGTCAATGCAAACCATCAGGTTATGATTTTCTGTAAGAGACCATAGTACACCGATTGACGAATGGCTGAATTTAGAAGGTGCATCCATAGACTTTGCTATAAAATATCTTAAAGAGCATTTTTAAGGCTACTTCAATCCTGAGATTTGTTTGCCAAGACCTGGTGGCATCTTGTTAGAGAAAAGCATTGCTACTGTGCTGCAGAATAATTGAGGGAGCAAAGAGGGTCCAGGTGAATGAATGACTTGGATTAATTGGTAGAAATATATGATCTATAGGATTATATACTGTATTTCAGTATGACTTGGATTTATTGGTAGACATATATGATCTATAGGATTATATACTGTATTTCCACTCAACACAAATTAAACCATTGACTCATACACATGTGTCATACACAGCACTGTGGTCAACTATCGCCAAAAAAACTTCAAATACTGCAGTATTGAGGACTAAAGGCATGCCTAGGCTAATCAACCAGTGTAAATTATCTGTGCACTAGTAGGGATCACCTCTGCCAAGAAAATATGTTTTGTTTTTTCTCCTCATTAGATCCATACTTTTAAAACAGAAGCTCTACCACCTTTAAACCATTATGGGTGGCAAAGCAAGACTATCCCAAGGTAAGACCCCTACATGAAGTAGACGTCTCTGTACTCGTGTCTTTTGGGAAGGCCCAGGAAAATGTACTACTATTTAATTTTGCAGTGATGAAAACTAGTATTTGCTTTAAAATTTGATTTAAAATTGTTAAGACAATGAGTCATACTGCATATAGAAACATTGTACAAAAAAGGATGTAATTAACCTCTGGAACAAATGTAATTGTTCTATTTTTTTTAATAAAGAAACATACTAGGAAAGACTTAGAAAAACTGAAATGGACGACCTGGGAGAACAAAGGGAGATGGGGGACATGATAGAAACATCAGACTATTTTAATGCATTAAATAAGGTCTAAGAGAGAAGCACGTTTAATAAAAAGCGGAGTGCCGGAGCTATAGGGCATCATTTATTGTTAGAAGGCAGAAGAGTGAAGGGTTATGTGAGAAAGTTGTACCTTACAGAAAGGGTATGGAATAAACAGGGATGTGTATTACGCTATACTAAACAATTACTATAACTAAGTAAAAAGTGATTAAAAGGACATACTATATCAGCCAATTGGCCCTTTTCTGACATCACTATATATATATATAGTTTTATATACATAGATATATATCCATGTATCTAAAACTATTTACGATATATCAAAAAGAGCAAAAGTGCAAAATCCTTTTTGGGTTGGTTGAGAGTGTAATCAGTTTAGACAACGTAACGTGTTGTACTGCACACAATTTGCTTATCATTGGATATATAATCTTTTGCATTTTTTATTTATATATCTACTGTAGTCTGCATAACAAAGAACAATCCAGCTCTGCATATGTATGTAAATGCAGTTACAAGAATATACAAAATACATTAGTTAGATTATGGACAAGCAAAGCGGAAATTACAATGTGACATGACACTTTTGTTTCTAGTTAATGAGATGTCTGATATCCATGCAATACTGAAAGTCTCCAATGTATCTTTGGTTAGCATTTATTACTCTTGTAGACTTGTACGCCTTGGTTAGTAGCATGCAAGGGTTCTGTATCTGTGTGTCTAGCAGGAGACTGCTGGGAGTGGATGTGTGTAGTATTTTGAGGAGAGCCAGGGAGGATAGAGAAAATGGTCCAGCATGTCTGTGTGCAGCTGATAAGCCAAGTTACAGATAATTCTAGGAACCACATAGCCGGTCATTTTTGCAGACAAACATGCTGACCGTACGCATACGAAAACAGAAGCATGCCTGCATAGAAAGTGCACATGGACAAAAATGCAGTGTTTAATTTACAGATTAACCTACAGATACGTGTACTTTATACAAATTTGCATGTTGATCAACTAGCACAGGTACTCATATTTTATCAAATAATTACATTTCTACATGGATTAATATCCTGTAACACTAAGGCGTTTGTGCGCACAACGTCAAGTCCTCCTTCGTCCTATCTTTCCCCCAGTTCCCTGCCCACATGCTCTTCATTCACTTTATTGCGGGCTTACACAATATAAACAACCCTATACTGCTTGCTGAAGCCGTGCTAAAGTATCTCATTGGGCCCTTGGCGATAACTTAGTTATCTAGTATTTTATTGTGGAATGTACTTAATTACAGTTTGTTGAAATGGGCCACTTGTTATGTATAACCTCATCATACAATGCAGCAGATTCTGCATTTGCTGTGTTAATAAGTAATAATTGCATCTGCATCCATAGTTCCCGCTACCTTCTTCCCATAATGTTCTTATATGGGTTTTAGCATGTTCACTATATGTCCTTGTCCTCTTTCTATGTGGGCCATCTACATACTACCAAAACTTGCGCAATTCTTGTGCAAAAGTACTACATTTAGTAGATATTGCAGAGTGAAATTATTGGTTAACAGTTCAAAATGAAGCTGTTTCCAATACTTTAAATTTGCATTTCTAAGTATAACTCTTAATCCTAGCTCATAACCCCGCAGTGACTTAACATTTTTAATCGCCCATTCAATACTATTTCCTTATCCAGTTTCTCACCTTAACAGCCAGGAACACCGCTGCGTCTGCTTCATGATCCTCTGCTGTACTCTGAGTCTGCAAGATATGTTAGATTAGAGACTGGTAAGCAAAGTCCGGGGAGCAAAAGACTGCCACACCCAGGAGAGAGGAGGGGTCTAAAAGTAAATAATCAAAGAAGGTTTGGTGGTAGGCGCAGAGTGTCACTTACTAGGTACGGTGAAGTACCTCAAAAATATGTTGGATGAACAGATTGGGTAGCATCTCTGAGCATTGTAAATGTGGGTGTATTAGAAAAAGAGTCTGCAATACATGAGTGAGATCAGGAGTATTTGCGCACACCCAGAGTTCCAGGCATACCGATAAAAAGTGCCATCCCTGACGAAACTGCCACAAAAAAGTCCCCCGCTGGAACTCCACCCTGGACATGATGGAGCAGCAGCAGGCTCTTCACTCCATGTCCTCTGGGCAGAACATTGGGGTGTCCTGAAGATATTTAAATAGTGGTGGTCCTGAAGCTATTTTGGGATGTGACCGAGGACTTAAGCCAGACCACTACTTTGAGGAACTGCTACAACTGCTACATATAGCACTAACCCTCTACGTTATTTGGACCAGAAAACCACTGTCTGGCCGGACCTCTCTTTAGTGGCCCAGCAGTTGCTTTCATCCCCACCCGCCAGTATCCAAAGCGAGAAGGTTTTCTCTGGCAACATACTCAACCCCTAGAGAACACTTCTCTCCCTACACCCAGTGTCTGTCTCAAAAGTCAATCTTTCCAAATTAGGGTACCCACTTTGCACTCAATATTTAAAGTGAGTGAGGTTCTGGTGTTGCTGTTCCGTCTCCCTCGTTACTCTGGGGGAACCTTTTTTATTTTTATATTGGGAAAATTTGGTCCTGCTCTATGTGCCTATCTTCCAGTGCCTACCTGCCAAGATCCAGTGCACTACTGCTCATGGTTCTGCTGCTGCTTCTCTCTTACCTTTCTTACTCTGGAGATCAATTCTATTTCTTGCGTGTGTCTGTCTGCCAGTGCCTGTCTTCAATGCCCTTCCTTACTCTTGGGAATCAATTTTTACTTATTCCAATATGGGGGCTGATCAGTCGTGTGGCTGCATATGTCTGTCTGCCAGTGCCTGGCTTCAATGCCCTTCCTTATTCTTGGGAATCAATTCTTAATTTTTCTAATATGAGGGGGATGGTCAGTCTTGTAGGTGGAAGTGTTTGTCTACCAGTGCCTGTCCTTCTCTTTGCCCTGCCTGTGACTCAATGCCCTTCCTTACTTTGGGGGATCAACTCTTCAAATTTGTTTTAAAGGGAGGGGTCAGTCTTGGGCTGGATGTGACTGCCAGTGTTTGGCATGACCTGCCTTGTGCCCAGTCCTTCAATACTCATCCTTACCCTGCTACACCAATTCTTGTTTATTTTTGTGTTCTTTTTCTTGTTCTAATATGAGGGGGGATTCAGTATGTCTGCCAGTTCCTACCATGTGCCTCGACCTGTCTCTGCAGCTCAATTTCCTTCCTTAAGGAAATGAGTGCCCTACTACTGCTGCTGCTGCTGCCATATGACCTTTCTTACTCTGAGGCATCAATTAATGAAACTGGTCCACAATTTGGAGAAATTGAGTTCCATAGCATGCTGCTGGATGTGTATATATATTGGTGCAGTGCTGCTGTTGCTGATGGTCCTTCCTTAACCTTGAGATGGCGCTACTGTAGGTAAGAGGTGAGTCCAGGAAGTGCCAGGGTCCTACCACTTACGGAATGCCCTGAATGTCACTCCTGAACAAAAATGTCCTGGAACGTGCAAAAACATAACAAAACTTGATTTTGCTTGCCATGTACAAGTCTATTAGATAAAAACATACAGTGGAGCATTAAGTAAACTATCATGATCATAATTGCCATGGAATTGCCATGCTATAGAATTCTCACTTTTGGACCATACCATTACAAGGTGCTGTTCCACATTCTTGGATTTAAGCTAATACATTTTAGCAGATCTGTCATTGCATTCTTTTCTTATGAAGGTTTAATCACACAAATATTTCGGAAACTATTCTAGTTTCTATGGCAACAATTTATCAAATCCTGCTTTTATGTCAAATGACAATTACATATTCCTACCAAAAAAACATGAGCAAGGCAAACTTTTACTTTTAGAAGGATATTCAACACTACCAGGAATGATGTTTATATGGTGCAGTTCCCTGCTGTGCAAATAATGTGTTCAAGAATTTTAAAGAAGTGCAGCACACAGTCCCTGAGGTTAACATGTCTACTCACCTGCTCCCTCCTCTCCAGGCCACTGCACAGCACCTGCCACGGTGAAGGATATTTAAACATCTTGTCAGGCCATGTACTCCTACATGAAGGGTTGGGTATCTGGCGTCCTGGAAGTCCAGCACTGTAAAAGATCAGTCAGCAACTGGCACTGTGAGAGGGAGGTGGCTATCAGTCCTAGAGAAAAAAAAAAGAATGAAAGAAAAGGTGAACAAGAGAAGGAAAGAATTGAATTTATACAATCTTTCACTGAGCTACATTCAATAGAATGAAAAATGATGAAACATACATATTACAACGTCAAATAAAACAGCACTGTCACTGCCATTTGTACCCTGTTTGTGAAGTGGCTTATTGAAAGCCACTTCACAAACAAATCGATTGGCTTTCCAAATGAATCTTGCATACTTTGAATTTAATAGTAATATTTTGCTTGCCTGGTAATAAACATTTGCATTTGATGTAGCCTTTCTGCTGCATTTACTATATGCATTATGCATGATCGGCTCAGTTCTTCCTTACAAGAGAAACTTGCTCATGCTCTATACAATACATAGTGTTTGTAAGTAAGCTGCATCTCACACCACATCTCACTAATGAGCACCTAATGATACATTGATGATATTAAATCTCCCAAGTGTCCTCCTCTGATAATAATAATAATAAACGCCGGGGTCTATCTAAATACAATTCAGTGTAAATAAAATACAGTATTTTCATTTAAATACGTTATTCAATTATACTCATATCTAATACATAAAATCACACAACAAGGTTTTGAGTCATTTATACATAATCGTTTATTGAAATGCTTTCTAGAGAACTCTCATAAGTAGGAAAGCACTGGGGTCACGTAACATAAAGTTAAAAGTGAAACTGTTCAAACATGCAAGCAGCTATAAGGAAATACTCAGTTCAAGGTTAGGGTGTGATGTAGGACTGACTTAGTTGTGAGGGACTGAGATATCATTGACAAGGTGTGGTATGATGGAGTGAGTATATGTTAGTGCAAGTGTGTGAGAGGTAGTGTGTATGTGTGTGTTACAGTAAGTGTATATGTGTAGGCTGCTGTTAGTGCGTCTATGTGCTTTATATTCAGTGTGTGTGCTAAATGTATGTTACAAGGGGTCAGGAGGCCGCTGCTGTAACAGCCCCATTTGTTTTATTTGGATGAGAAGTCTTGTTTGGCAAAAAGCAGGATTTCAATTCTGACATCTGGACATGTCAACCGCCAATATTAAGCAAAAATTACCACTATTTTTTATATTGCAGATGGACAGGTATGTGTAATTTCAGAAGTTGTGTGACTCATAAATAGATATTTGATAACATACCCTTCTCTGACAAGGTATTTTTTTGTTTTTTTTATACGTGTCGTATAACCAGCCCCTCCCTAGCTGAGGTGTCTGGCACTTCATTCCGACCCTTACGACCTTGGACTCCACAGTATTGATAGCTTGCAGTTTTGGCAAGCAGCCATGAGAAATATTGCTTTCACTTCCTCAATCATCTAGGCTCTTTCCCTCCCTCTCACGCCACTATATTACCATTGTTATATGTTTTTAGGACACCAAATACATAACAAAATAGATTCTTTTTTAGCAGATAGAAACCATTGAGCCCATCTATTGTTTTACATGTTTCAAAAAGTATTTGGTCCTTGGCCTTGTGTTACTTTCAGAATATCCTTACAGCTATCTGATACATGGATAAATTCCTATGTTCTACTTGCCTTTTGAAGCATAACATGACAATAGGGGTGCAGAGGTTGTGTGACCATAGAGTCAAGAAACTCTGCATTTAATACAACTTTAAGGTTTTGTGTGAGGAAGCAGTATCCTTTGCTGCTCACATGAAAATCCCATCTACAATGTGTAATTGTGTGTGAGCATGGATGTGTAAGTGGGGTGAGATGGAGTGTGTGTTAGAGTATGAGTGTGTGTTTACATATGTTGTATGTTGGAAGGGGGGCAATGGGCAAAGAAGGCACAGACCAGTTGTGTGGAGGCAATGATGCCACAGACTAGCTGTTGAAGTTGGGGGGGGTCCTGGGGCAATTTTCACACCAGGGCCCCTTGGTTTCTAGTTCCGACCTTGCTCCTTCCTGCTAAACCACAAATACTTGTACAGTGTGCCACTCCTGGGGCAGAGTCCTTATTTTAGTGTGCAGCTCCTGCAACAGTGTAAGAGTTTAATATACGGTCACATTTATCCAGCAGTGGCTGTACGTGTGTGATCACCTGCTGGCAGTATGTACCAGGGATGATTTAAATACCAGTCTGGCCCTGTCTGTGCTCCAGACCCTTCCAAAAGTTATAGATGGCAACAAGCAGTTGTAGGGAATGATAAAATTGTCTAGTTACGTCCGTGCACTTAAGTCCTTGCTAATTAATGCACGGTCATCGCATTCTCCTGCATCTCTTCCCATTCCCAAATACTACTGAATTTACCATCACCACACTCTTTCTCCTTTATTCGCGTGGTAAATTAGTCCAACTATTACTCTCAGTGGCTACCACTAGAATCGCTGCGGCAAAGTGGTAAGCTGGTTTAATTTACAATTTACAATAAAAAAACCCACAGAGAATTTGCTTTTATACATAATTGCAAAATGCGCGTAATTGCTATGTATTGCTATTTCACACTTTACCTGTCCCTTTATTATAGATGTATAGAATGCTAGCATTCCAACTACATTTACAATCTTAACGGAGGATTATAAGCTTTTTAATTATACAAGCTCACTCTTTCTACACCCATTGATTTCGCTAATACCAAAATGACCATGCTTTTCATACATAAAAACTGCCAAACATAGGTACAGTAGTTTTACAGTCTACTAGATGTATTTAAATGCTTTACTCTTTTAGTAAGAGCCATAACCCAGTATTTGACAGAGATGTCAAAGAATACAAAAACGGCGAATCCTACCTGCTCCCATCCATGCTGCAGGGCATCAATCTTCATCTCCCCTCTGCCTGTGCCCAGTGGGTGGCAAGGACCGCGTTGTGTGTACACTTTGCTGGACGTTGGCACAGAGTGACCAGGAGAGACGCAGGACAATAGTCAGGAGATGCTGACTGAGGGAATGCACACCCAGGAATGTTGCTGATCACAGAGCCGCTTTTATTAGGCAGAAACCAAACATGAGCTTGTGAGCAGAGCATGAGTCCGGAAACTTCACGAGAATGGGAGGGGAGGTATGCAACTGTTTTGTCTGTATGTGGGGGTGTTCAGGGGCAATGGCTTCTGATTTCTCATTCTGTTATGGGAGTTTAAACATGTACCTGTTTCACTGCATTTTTCAGTACCACACACTCAGTATTAACACAATGTACAAATAGCATTAACGAAACTCACAAAGCTAACACTGTGTGTATACACACACACACACACACACACACACACACATGTATATTCATCCAGTAAAGTATTTGTGAGATCTCCTTCATTGCAATAAGGGGAACAACTAGATACTACTGTTCATGTATTTAGAATGCGATGTCATAAAAATCCCTGTTGGTGTAATGGGCAGATGTCCATTGTCTAAAACTTTTGTCTATATAGTGTGTATATGTATGTCTATATGTATGCATTTTATTTATTATGAAATGTTAATCAAAGAAAAAACATATACTGCAATACTCATTTTTACACATATATGTATGTATGTATATATATATATATATATATATATATATATATATATACATATATATATACAGTGTATATACAGTATGTATATATACCTGGTTAAAGTTTAGAAACTATAGAAACATGTCACAAATCACAAATCCATACAACAGCACCCTCTGATTGAGTGCCACCAGATTGTTTGGTTATCATCATTTTGCAGTTTCTAGTGTTGTAATGCAAAGGTGAGTCTATTCACTAAAGGTTCAGCTAAATAGAGTTGCCAGTCAATTTGAGTTGCTGAGGTCATTTGACTTGGCTAAAATCGAGAAGACTGGCATTTTCACAAGTTACCAATATGACTCCCAATTCATGTCAAGTTAAAATGGAGAGTAAGTTGAGCAAATCATATACCAAAAGGACTCAAACTTGACTTATCAGGAGGAAGCAGATTGACCCAGAACCCTATAAACAGACCATCCAGACCAATCTGACAAATAAACTGTTGTAGCATCTCGACACAGCTTGAAGGCATATAGACAGCCGTGGAATACAGCTTGACAACTTGATAGGAGACTGGGATTTTCAAATTGACAGCACTCAAATATACAGCATTTCAACTAATACATGCTTATTGTCGCTGTTCTAATTTATCAAGCTCACTGAGATATCAGCTAATAGCCCTGACAGATGTAAATGTGCTTCAAAACCTATGGTTGTGCCTGGGAACCTAAATGTTGACTTAACTTGGAAATGTGATGTAGGTACTGCCAATATGATGCATAGTAGAGTGTATTGTGTAGGTGCAGGGCTGGCGCCACCTATAGACAAAGTAGGCGCCGGCTTGCGGTCACTTGATGGGAGGCAGGCAGCCGCGCAGGCAGTGCAGGGTGCAGCCGCGGCCGTGCTTAACGAATGACCTATGTTCACTATAGGGAGGAGTGGGAGCGAGTCAGCCAGTTAGGAGGAGGTGGGGTAAAAGTGGGTGTGGCAAAGGGGGAGGGGTTTGTGTGGGTGGCAAAAATCCTTGCACCAGCCCTGTGTGTTTTTCACACTTTGGTTGATGGTGTAAAATATTCACATGATTTGTGGCTTGTTCATTTGGTAATGACAATTGAGATATCAGCTAATAGCCCTGAGAGTACATATGCTACAAAACGTATGGCTGTGCCTTGAAACCTAAATGTTGACTTAACTTGGAAGTGTGATGTAGGTACTGCCAATATGATGCATACTAGAGTCTATTCTGTAGGTGATACAATTTTTCACACTTTGATTGATGGTGTAAAACATTCACATGATTTGTGGCTTGTTCATTTGGTAATGACAATTGGAAATGAAATAAATAAAACTGTTGGATATTCATTATTTGGTAATAACTAGTAATTATATCATTACTAGTGGAATTGCATGGATGTAAGGTTGTCTTATCCAACATGTAGCTCAATAGCTTTTGTTAAGAAGCTGCCATAGAAGCCAGTACACTTAACACCAAAAAGAGGGTATGTACTTATTCTGATGTAACAAAAATCAGAGAACAGTAAATGTACAATATTGTTAACTGTAGCTCATGCCTAAAATCCATTTTCAGTATTCTTTTGTAGTAGGTATTGAAGTTGTCTATTTGTTCATTAACAGCTTGGATTAAATGAAAAATTAATGCGTAATTGTGGACAGCTATAATGATCTATATGGTGAGCTAGGACATATGTAAATATTAAACAGGAAAATCAGAATTTTTCAGTGTTTCACATTAGAGTGCCATATCATGTGGCTAATCGAGGAAAAGTAGAGACTATTTGCTGCCCATGGTTTGTCATTCAATTTTTGAGCACATTATCCTAGACACATTACCAGATCATGTATGAAACAGAATATGACAGGAAAAAAACATTTGACCCGTAAAGTCTGCCCATTTTTCTTTCTCCTGTAAAATTTGGGCCTTATTCTGGTTTTACATTCAGGGTAGCTTTATGCCTGTCCCATGCATGTTTATTCCCCTCACCGTATCAACCTCTACTGCTTCTGCGGGGAGTCTATTTCACCTTCTCAGTGATGTAAAATTTCCATATATTATATTTAAGCTTTTTGACCCTCTAATTTAGACAATATATCTTGTCCTGACATATCTCCACCTTGTTGAATCTCTTTATGTATTCAACTGTTTCTGTCATAACCTTCCCTCTCCTCTATGGGATACCTATTAAGATCCTTTAGTATTTCCAGTTAACCTGGATGCTCCTGTTTTAATTATGAGCAATTTAACCCAGTGATGTATTTATTTTAGGAGCTGTCCTAGGTCTGTCCCAGGACAGCACACTCTCTTAACTGCCCCTCCAGACTGCTAAGCAATATGATGTTAGGTACAGCATGCTATGGAGGCTGTGCAGGCTTACAGTGACAAAAAAGTGCAAGCTATAGGCAGTTTTAATAAAGTAATTTAGCTCATTGCGCCACCTATGTTTGGAATAGTAAATAGAAAACTTCAAATCACAGCAGCCCTGTAAGCCATTTTCTCTCCTCCCCTAAACATAGCTGTGCCTTGTGTGGCAAAACCTGCATATGAATGCTATCATTCATGATGAACTTTGAATGCTCTTTATGAAGCTGTCAAGAAAAATTAAAATCTTTTATGGATTTAATCATTGCAGATGAAGAATTATGGAAATGAGGTTGTGATGTGGTTAACATAAGTCTCTATATGTATGTTATCTGTTTCTGTATAATTCACATTTACTTATTTGTGTATGGTTGTTTTTTTGTGTGCATACACTTGTACTACTGTATGTCAGCAGACATAGGACACTCTATAATTGTGAGAGTAAATGACACAGTTTATTTACTTACTGAGATTTTTTTTACAATGAGTCGGTCTGAAATCTGGGTGAGAGGAAAGGGGAGGGCGGGCCAGGTTCAGTATCAGGCAGGGTAAATAGTCCAGAGCAGGAGATAGAGGCACCAGTATGAATGTCCAGCCTTGCCCCACCACCTTTACGACTCCCAGCATGATGACCATGACTAAGGACAGGCAAAGTCAACTGGGAAGGGTCACAGTAAACAAATGACACACTCATAGGGGGACACAAGAAATGCAGAAGAACCTACAACATACCCTCAGTAAATATGATAACAACACTTTTCAAAACACTACAATCCTTCCCAGCAGTCAAGAGCTAAATCATAGCCACATCCACCAGTCTCCACCCTTCAAAATCTTCCTACCAGACCCTACATTGGCCTCAGTCTGGTTGTGACCTTGCAAACGAATCGCCACAATTGGAATCTCATATGATGATTTAGGATTTTCCAGAATTAAGAAAAACATGTTACTAATCCTCAATAACAGCTGCTCCAGCTGTCATACAAATACATCATATATCAAGTGCATTGTGGATTTTCTAATATATACTTCGGTAGTTAGTAATACTTGACATATTTATAGAGGAAGTAGATATCCAAGTATCATGTTATTTCAAGGAATCTTGGTTAACCGTAAATTCACCTTTGTTTTCAGCTTGCAATAGAGTCAAGAGTTACTTAAGCACTACAACCAAGCATGGTTGTACATCATGAGAAACTGGGTAACAAGAGATTATCAAGGGATTTAGTGGTGGGGCTCAAGCTCTTTTCCACTCATTCGTAAAATGGCAGTAGCTTTTTCTATCTTATAGAGTGCTGCAGATTGTTCATAGAGGGAATAATACAGGTAGGATGCTCACAAGAGGACAATGTTTGATTTTTTTTCTGTACATAAGAGTAATCTGGGTAGGAGAGCTCCTCTGAGGTGGATAGATACTCTTATTTCAGATTTGTAGAGGGAAGCCTCTTTCCAATTTCTGGGGGAAGAAAAAACTCTCAGTAGGGCACTGAGTAAGGCTTAGTTCACGTCACATGAATTTTGGGGGGATAAAGATGGACACTCCTATGTTTTGGAAAGGATATATGGAAAAAGGAGTTCCTAATGGTAAAGGAGATGACTTTCCACTGCTTCAGTGGCTGGGGAAATAACCCTTTCAAGCTGACAAGGGAGTAGCCTTCTTCCAGGCTACATTGTGAAAGACCAGCTACCCCTTACCAGTTTATAGGGGGAAGGCAGAGAAGGAAGACAACCCCCTATAGCATTATGTTTACATCACACTGCAACATTTGCACCTCTGTTTCTTCATGGTGAGATCCTGTTCGCCACTTTTAGGTGGTGCTGTGTCATTGGTCTCTTGCTTTTCACTCTTGTTGGAGGGATCTACAGGGGCCCCATTAGGGGGGTGTTGGGTCTTCTCTGTCAGGTCCCCATCAGCAGCAGGTTGAGGGTCTCCATCATTAATAACCACTAGTTCTGCTGTGATGGCCTCCTCAAGGCCCAGAACTTTCTTGGTCTCATTCTCATCCTCCACATTCTGGTAGCCCATGAAGATCATCGTGACTGGAGGCTCTGGTCCCGGAGGGGTCTGAGGTGTTCGTGCCTGGACACCAGGAATCTCCTTTCTGGGAGAAACTCTTTGCATACTGGTCTTATCATCAGTTAGGGAAATTTCACTCAAAGTTGCCTCCTCTGCTTTGTGAATAAGATCTTCTACCTCCACAGAGCTTAGAGAATGAACACCATCACCGGGAACAGTGGTCTCTGGTCCTACTGCGTGAACTACTACAAGAGGGTAACAAAGAACATGTGTTAGAGAAATCATTAAAACAGTAAAGAATAAAAGAATGTCAAAAGCATAGAGGCCTATTAGGGATGAAGAGGGAAGACAAGAAACAAAAGGTCATATATGGTAAACAGAATGCAACGAGTGGAGAACTGAGAGAGAACATGAGGAACTCAGTGTAAATGATAAGGCAAAAACAGACATTGGTGGAAATATTACAAAAAGTCAGAATTAGGCCACACGTGCAGAAAAAGAGATAAGATGAATGGAAATTAAGGCTTCAGAATCCCTTGCAATTAATGACAATTTACTGGACTTTTGAAACTAGCTATATCCTATGGGTTTTAACGACAAGGAAAACACAATGAATGTAGGCCACTGAATCTGATCTTAGGGAAGGGATTTCAAATTCACAAAGGGAAAAAAATAAAAATTATTTTCTGTTGATTTTCTCAATGGAAAGAGCTTTGTTCACCACTTAGTAATAGATATACTAATTAGGTATCATTAGCACAGGTAAAGATTACCTCATAAAAAAAAAATATGTTTATCTTTGTGCATCTGAAGCAAAATCAAATATAATACCTAGCTACTGTCCCTATGTTAAAATAACACACAAAGGGAAAATAATCACATAATTTAATATTAGTAGTAGTAGTGGATACAGAATGTAGTAGTGGATACAGAATCTGTAGTAGTGGATACAGAATCTGATGATCTTTACCAAGAAATGACCCCTTTTCTTTTTCACTAGAAATCATCTAAAACATCATGTGATACACACAAGGCCTCTGGGAGTTCCATTCAGCCTGCCCTCCACTTGATGAGCACAGAACTGTCGGATCTATAGACAGGGGCTTTATTATGCCCAATGGCTCATCATTGTCAAACAAAAAGTTTAACTTTTTGCTGTTTTGGATTTTTTACGTATTAAACATGCCTGGACTGGCTATCTGGTACACCTGGCCAAAGCATAGTGGGCCGCTGACCAAGAGCACTCCATGGTCACTCAATGTCACACTCCAGCTGCATATTAATGTGCGACCACCACTGGATATGCACACTGCAGAACCATAAACAGCTAATATGCGACCTCTCATACCCAGCTGTCTGGCACACTTATGCCATCTGAAGGCTTTCAACCTTAAAGTGCCAGGCCCGCCTTGTCATCCTAAGTGAAGTTCATATTGCACAGATTCCAGTAGATTTTTAGGAAGGAAAAAATTCTCGCAAGCTAACTTTCATTAAAATGATTTTATAATTTACTTTTATTTTTTTCCCTTTTATCATGTTCTTCCTACCTTAGCCATATGTATTGTATCATATTTATACATACGTATATCTGCTTTCCAAGTAATTGTAAACGTGTTTTGTGTGGTAGCTTACACAGTAATAATTGGAAGATAGTGTTAGTTGAGCATGATTTCCCTATGATTACGATTAAAGATGTCAGTAACAGACTTCCAAAAGAATGATTGTAGGGAATATATTATTGTTTCAATCTGTAGCACTATTAGGATCCAGTGATGGCTGCTGAAAATACCTGTTAAATGGTGTTTAGGGGTGTCAGGACCCCTGACCTCCCAGCTCACCATACCTTTTTGATCATCTTCATACACCTTGACCCCCTGCAGGGGGTGCTCTTGGGGGAGCACAGTGTTGCTGGAGAGGACTTTAGTCTCCCCTGTGATTCTGTCCTTCTCTACTGTGATCTCCACAGAGTACATGGCTGGGATACAAACAGGACATTGACATTAAACCCTGTAATGGCCATTGATCCCCCCACCGCCCTGCTTAGGGGCAGCAAGCTGGGGTAAGAAGGCGTGGGGAAAAAAGGCTCACAATGAGAAGAGCAAAGCACTGGGAGATGGCAAGAGGAACAGCCTGCTACATCCTGGGATCGGGCACCTGATCATGCTTTAAGGACAGAGGGGCATTCGCCAGCATACCTTGAACAGATGAAAACGTGACACTGTGAATTGAACCTGTGTGACACTGTTATGTTATATTATTTGGTTATATTGTATAATTGTGATGTTAAAGAGGAAGTTCCACAAAAACACTGTAAAACATCTTAAAAAATCCTTGTCTTGTTTTGGTGCATGAAGGCACCTTTTGATTACATCACAGTCAACAAAAAGCTGGTATTGGAACTTACCCTTTAAATTGTGTCATCGTTTTGAGATAAGGCATGAAAGCATTGTGACACTACAGCTTTGCTCCCATGAGCCATATCCATATAACGTGTCACCTTGCTTCATGATATTATGTTTTTGGGACATCATTATTTCTGTGTTGTGCGACACTGCAGAACCAATATGAGAAAGTACAGCCCAGCCATGCCGCTTTCCTAAATGCTATAAAAGCCAAGCAGTGCTTATCACAGGAGTTCCAGGTCATCCCTGTTCATCGACCTGAATACGTACCCGCTCTCATCATGTCTGGACTGTCTGTTTTCTTAGCAGGTGTAACATTCTGATCTGGGGATAGAAGACACAGATATTATAGTATCAGTACAACACAGTTAAAGAGAATAAATATTATCCATCCCTGTCGACTGTCAAAGAGTACATCCTAATAAATATATGCTCTTACCTCTGGCTGTATTCAGTGAGGTCTGGAAAGAAACAGAAAAATATTTGTAATAAATTAACATTTGCATTTTTGGAAAGCAATAAAATAAACTGCACAATATTGCATATGTTCTTAAGTTGAAGTGATCAGACACCCCTCACAGCAACAGAAGCCCTTGTTTCAGTTTAATTTGACCAAATAAAATTTGTTGAATTTGCTCCTCGCCAAACGCGTAATTTTTGTTGACGTGCACAGCCCATCAATATTTTTGTTACGTTATTTAAAAATGTGGATAGTAAGGGAACTGGTGAGAATACCCATTGTACAGCGCTATGGAATTTGATGGAGCTATATAAAACAATAAATAAATAATAATAATATACATGCCACATATTAAAAAGAAAACTACTGTCTTTTGTCTTTTTTGTATACGTGGTTTCCCCCCATAAGCAACTTCCATTGCTCTGTGTAGGTTGAGGTGCAATGCCAATGATAGCCACAGGATGGTACTGTCATGCAGCTCATCAAAATTAGATGTAAGGCAACATCTTGGTTAATACACATGGGTGTATCATGCATATGCTCCCCAGTGGCTTACAAAACTGCAAGGATTCGCTTGTGTGTTGGTAAAAACATTGAAAGCTATGACCATTTACTGGAACCTATGAAAAACACATTAATCAAAGTGGCAAAGGTGAGGAAGCTTATTGAGGTGCAGTTTCCATTTTTTTAACTCACAAATACACTATTTTTCTATAAATACACAGGTATACAAAATAAGTAAGACACGGGTACATTATGTTCCAATCCCCTGCTGCAAACAATAAGACACCAGAGAGAATATTAATTGTAAGGTCAAAGTTTCATCAGGCACCGCTGAATTTCCTCATCCATGTGAAAATTAAATATAATAATGGAAAGTATCGGCACCATAAAGCTGTATTGTGTCTTACACGCAACAGGATGGTACTAAATTAAACGAGAAGATAAAAAATAGATAGCATCCTCAGATCCCACATATCCCAGACATATCGAGCACTGGTGGTTTTCTAAACAAGGTATGACTTTGCGATCCAGTTATACTAATCACGGCTACTGTGGTCTGGCTGAAATTCACTTATTCATGTGCTCCGGGCACTTGGTATTTGTGCTTTTGTGTAATATAAATGTTTCAGTTTTTAATGTTTCAGTTATACACACCAAATGAAAAAATTCACAGGGAATGCAACTGCTTTGCTTGTATAGGCCAATAAACACAGTAATGGCCTGGATGATAACATTAAAAGTAGTTTAAACAACAAAACACTATAACAGCTCTAAATGTATTTGTTCATATGTCTCTGCCATCCAAGGTATGGCGAGGGATCCCAATATAATCCAGAGCCTGGCCCAATGAGGGACTCCTAAATGACATTATCTTTAGCACCTGGGAAGGTACTTCTGAACCTACAGAGCTCTTAACACTGTGCCCCCTATAACTCAGATCTCATCGTCAAATACTATTTTATTGTCCATTTTGTTTATCATCAATTTTAATGTTTTTGTTAGTTTTCACTTCACTTTTGTAACAGTGCTATGGAAACTTATGGCACTCTGTAAGTAAAATTTTATGTCATTCTATGACGTGCTTCCTCTAGGTGGAATATTGCTTTCTCTAAACTGGAGCACTGGTCCAACCAATGTTTTACCTTTCTAGCCTCGCCCTTAGGATTTACGGAGTTTAAGCAATTATTAACAATTCAAGGGTAAGTAGCTGAATTCTGTGCATCCAGGCTGGATGCATCATAATTATTATTTAACCTCAAAGTCTAAGAAAACAGACATAAAACTAGTGGAAAAACACCTCTTACTAACACCATGTTTGCTCAAAAGGTCCACATAAGCATTCTAGTATGAATCTTGAAGCACAGTGTTCTCCACTTTTTCATTAACTGCTTCCAACCATCTCCTGTTCTCTGGCAACGTTGCCCACTGAACCAATATTTAAATCTATATTTAAATCTATCTATGGTCTTTTCATAAATAACAAATGTTAAGTCCTTTTAGTTTCTGTATGACATGTATCTTAATGAATGGCTTCACCCTTCTGCCTATAGTCATTCTGGATGGCCAATTGTGAAGTCAAACTCAACATTTCA
The DNA here is from genome assembly GCF_027358695.1 of Spea bombifrons. Lineage (NCBI taxonomy): Eukaryota > Metazoa > Chordata > Amphibia > Anura > Pelobatidae > Spea > Spea bombifrons. Next base: position 78,019,521 of record NC_071087.1, on the reverse strand, counting down.
AATCCTGAGCTATTAGTCATTCCCTTCACCCAACCCTAGCACCTGAAATGTATTTATCTTGTTATGCTGACAATTATGCCAAACAAACCATACCACACAAATCAGGGTTATATATGACTTACCCCACAAACTCTGATATCATCTAACTGTAGTTGCTCCTATTGTATCAAATGCTTCAGCCAGACCCATCTATCTCACCCATGTATTGATTACTTAATTTCCCAATTACACCCCCCATATGCTTAGCTTTTTTTAGGGGGGATTTAAATGTACAGATAAATTGCGTACACTGTGTTTAGCTCCCTTTGTAGCAGGCATTTCTATTATGCCTACCTATGTATGAGTCTTTTTTTGTCATTTGTCACTGTGGTATGCACATGTAGCATAACTAGATAGTTTAGTGACACCTCACACGGTTTAGTTGTGATTTATTTGACACCATTTGGCGGTAGTTTTTCAAAGAGCAAGAGTTTTTATAGTTCGACTGACAGAGAAAGCATTTGCCGCTAAGCCTAGATTTTAGCTCCTTTCAGCAGGTCACTATTATATTGCCTATAACAGGGGAAGAGGCAAGTGATCCCAGCAATTCTGAGTGCATGTCAGGCCTCTTTTACTGCTCTCGATAAAGCTAAACAATAATTTTAGTAGTGACAGAGTAGGAGCATATGCCAGCAGACCATGGAACCAGAAATCAGTCTGTAAAAAGTAATACAGTATGAGCCCCGGCGTCTTTTGACTTGGTGCATAGTTTGACTTGGTGTGTAGACGTTGAAGTCAAGGATGTACCTTCTCTATATGATGGCACAGAATTCATGAAAGTTACTACAATTAGTGGTGGGGAAGCCATTATACACATAATATACTTTAATTTATGTCTTTATGTCCATGTTTAGATTTAAAAATATACATCAAGGAGCCTAACCTTACTGTCTGAAGGTACTAGCTCCTCTGCCAGACTCTCTTTGGTGGACGTGGCAGACAAACCATTTTCCAGTAACTCCAGTTCTGCCTCGAGTCTAAAGACAGGGAAAAAGAGAGGATATAAACAAAGCTAGGGATCAGTAATCTGATTCAGGATAAGGTTTAGGTAATGTAAGTGAGGAGTGAGGTAAAAGTCAGGAAATAATGCAATAGTTTACATTTTTTAGGAATAAAAATACATACCAGGTTATTGCTCCCACCGGTTTCATATTTGCCATCAGGAACACCTTTATAATTCTATTGATTAAATACTATCCATGTGACAACTATATGTGTAGAAAAAGTCTAAAGCTAGCAGACAGCCCAAAGAAAATACAGAGTAGGACGAAGAGTACTCATATGGTAAATAAACTAGTGTTTCCAGGCCCCTAAGGCTTAAAAACCATCCAGGATGTGGGATGCAATGGGGTAATCCTTAAATCCTGTGCTGTTGGTATTCCACTGGAAACCACAGAGCAATTCTTGGAGGAAAAAATGAAATTATTTGTTTATTGGAAGAAATACACAAAACAGACACTAACCCGGGAGTTTGCAAATTAGCCGGACATTCAACTACCTGACCTTACTAAGCATTATTAAGGGCCAAACCCAGTGAGCTTCTCCTGCAAAAAAGGCAATCTTGGGTCCTGTTCAGACTAGGGTTGATTAAGTGGCCCTGGCACTTGGAGGCTAGGGACTGCCAAATTACATATGTTCAGCTGCTGGCTGGAGATGCGTGGCTACGCATTTCGTTTTTATACTATCGTGTGATAGGATTAACTTCTCTAAGGGGTGTTCTAACTTGTTTAACGATTACCTGTTTTCTGAACCAGCTTGTACCATATTTAAGTTTGTCATGAGTGGCCTGCAGCTTGTGACCAAGCCTGTGATTTTATGCCATTTGTAGGGGTTTCTGACTATTCTACTGGATTTCCCCTAGTATATTCCACTTCCCAGTGTATGCAGCAAATTCCCAACAGCCTCATAAACTCAAGCCTCGAACTGTGCAGGCCTGTGAATATTGCAGGTAACAGCCTTCACTGAACAGTGAATAGGCTATAAAAGGAGATAACCTTGAAAAAGGATATACAAATATTTAAACCCTTCTTATTGTTCTAGCCCCTGTACCTCTGAATGGTGTCTTCCAGTTCTCGAGTCCTGAGCTCATCTTCCTGCATTTGTCTCCTGGTCGCTTCATCCTCTTCAGGGGTGGACGCTGGAGCACCTTCAAGGAGCCATCGCTCCCGAAGAGCCTTAGACTGGATGTCAATATGGGAGAGTACAATGTAAAATATAAAACTGTTTAAAACTTGTAAACATTTTATTTTTCTTACGTTTTGGCCCACATATTCCATTGTTAAATCAATGAGATACAATTATTATCAACTTTCCGAATTTGTAAGTTGACTACTGAGTTGCATAACATTAAATCTATCTAACAGAGCCAAAATATGTAAAGTATTTTTCTTGAACTTTTACTTACTACTTGTATCTTTCATTTAATACATGGAATATGACTAGCTCACATGGGATCATGTGGTGTGCATGATAATGTAGTGGTGAAACAGTACATCCATTTATACTCGTAGCTTACAGTATGATACAGAACCGTTAAATTGCAATAAAAAGAAAGAACAGGTTCAGAGAAGTGAGATGCGGGCGTTAGGACATATTCACCTTGAGATGTTGTAGCTGTCTTCGGTCATCCTCCAGTTGGCGTCTCTTGTTTTCAATTTCCACCTGGCGCCGTCGCTTCTCCTAGAGAGAGATAAAGAGTTGGTTTGTATCGATGTAGGTAGAGTATTTGTGAGTGAATGCTTGTAAAACGAGTTGCATGTGCAGTTGTGTGAAACTAAATACAAATTTTTGCTTCAAATTATGTTGCATGTCACTATTGCAAAAAAGAAAAAGGCTAGGTGGACGTAAATAAACAAAAAAAACAACCTCAAAATGGAAGCGTTAAAGCAAACACCAAATAAAACAGCAGCTTGGATATTTTTTTTAGCAACTGAGTTTAAAAAGTCTAGTTGCATTAGTGTTAGAACTTAATAATTTCAACCCTGTACCTCAAGGTATCAAACTGAAACTGGACTGGTAGAGAATGGGAAGAGGACACTGCTCTTGTAAGCTTACAATTAGGAGGTTGGAGGGAAATGAGACAGATGGAGGAGGAGAAGGAGGGGAGATGGTTTCTTCAAGATGCAGGTTAAGGGTTATCAGGAGGGTAGGTCCTATGCTTCTCTGAATAGATTGTGAGCTTAAAGTTAAAATTAGTAGTAGAGAGTCTGACCGCATAGGGTAGAAAATTCCAGGGAATAGGTACAGCACCAGAAAAGTCCAGAATATGGCTTGTCATTGCAGGTCCCTGTGTTGAGTGAGTAACCGCCTTAGTGAATTTCAGTCACCAACACAAATCTAATAATCTTTACATGGGTTTTTATCATGTCAGGGCTATGAAATCTGTACATTTAGGCAACATTTAGACTCACCGCAATGACCTGCCGCCTGTCCACTTGCTGTTGTGATTCACTGACCCTGTAAAACAAGAGAGTTTGTGTTTTTTATAATCCATAATACACTTATTTAGCTGGGTGAATAATAGCAAACAATTACATAATTGTTTTCCTTGTCTTTTTTAAACTTTGACCTTTTCTACATCTATTTTCAAGATGACCTTGTATCCAGGAATGCACTTAGGAAAGGCCAAAGGGACATGTACTACAGCAGCTGTAACTGATAAAATAGATTGCCTATCATGGTGACCATTTCCACATGAAACAGGCTAATGGCAGTAAGACATTTATTTTAGAACAGAATTAAGATACTAAATCATGAGGGAACCATCATTACGGTTGTGCCACCAGTATTTACATTGTGAACACATTGGGCTTTTAAAGTGTCTGTGCTATCCTCAAAAATTGTCACAATGTAATAAGGAATTATTATTTGCACACTGGGTCTCATACTGTAACATGAACAAAGGCGGACACTTTCTTTCTAGGAAGTGTGGTTAGAGGTGTGCCTTTGACCTTTTTAATGACTGTGACCTCTTGGTAGCTAATAACATGATCAAGTAAATCATTTAGAAGAAGAATGTATTTTACTTGAACACACTATAAATGTATTTCCTGCTCCTCTACACGTTACTGGGAATTTTAGGGCTGTACAGCACTTTTAATATACTCATAACCAGTAAAGAAGGACATCGGGGGAGAAAACAGAGGGACTCATTTTTCTAAGTAAAAACACTTGGGAGATACAGTGTCACAGGGTTATTCCACAAATTAAAACAAGCTAATTAAATACCCATTGACAAAGTGCTAACCTTTGCATTTAGAATGGCTTCTGCAAGTTCAGCAATCTTTGCATAGCTGCTCAAGTTCTGCTGCGATAAATATGATCCAAAACACACTGATATAAAACGGAGCGTAGACATGTTAATAGTCTTAGCTTTGTATGGTATATAACAAGATGTAATTGGAATGATGCACACCCTTTGGCGGCCCTCGAGTCTCCTGGTACCATAGCATTTTATCCAGTCTCTAAGCAATGCCCATCTAGCTCCGCTCCTGCCAGCTCCCATGAGAACTTGCAAGGACAAAGGACCCCAAAATACCTGGGGTATATCATATATGTAGTGGAGGCTATTATTCCCGCCAGGGGGTTCCATAATCTTTATTACGGTAGTTTGTCCAGAAATGCTGTAGATATAAACAGTTCTGTATACATTTGATGAAGGGTGGAATACTCCCATTCTTAAATGCTCAGTTTATTTAACTTGTAATTGAATAAACATATGTTGAATCACACCTCCCCACAAACACCATTATCACGATCTGAGCAGGTCGGATTCAATTTAAATAATAAACCATTATCTTGTCATTTCTATAGGTTGTCTGATGTACATTACAGCATTTAAGCCTGTATCTCGAAAAAGTAGATAAACCATGGCTGATTGCATACGGTGACAGAAACACATGCGTCATCATCCCCTTCACACCCCCACCTACTGTAACACCTTCAAGACACGCACAAACAGCTGTCTGAATAGATGCGCAGGCATACGACCACATCTATTTAATGTAAGGCACGGTCCACAGGGCTGATAGGAGCCAATACATTGCTCAGCTATTCATCAGAGGTGATGAGGTGTAGGATGCTAACATCTATTTTGTAACTCTGCGGGCCCCATTGATGTTAGAACAACCCTGCATTATGTATGTTCCAGTATGTACCAGGTCCATACATATATATATATATATATATATATATATATACCGTATTATACAATAATATATATATATATATATATATATATATATATATATATATATAATTTTGTAGTCTGCATTGGTATTATTTATAATTATGCACAGCAAACTGCTTTTGAATTTGGAGATTGTCTCTGGACATGGAGACGCCGCTCTGCATGTGGACACAGCTCATTGGATTGCTTCATTTGGTAAGGTTATCTCACATGGTAAGTACTGCACTTAGATCTGTGCCTCAGGGTCTATTATTGGTCGTGTGATTTGATCATGAGACATGGGCCTGAATAATTTTGAGCTGGGAGAAGTGTAGAGGGGAGGGATGGATAGGTACTTGAATACAAGAGGGGTAACGCAACGATAAGATGTAATTGAGGGGACAGTGAGTGCAGGAGTAGGGAACATTTGAACCTTTGTGAAAAGGGCAGACTGAATCAGCTGAACGTTTTTTTGTCCGTCATCAAATGTAATATTTCTACTTTTCTCTGACACCACAACGGATATGTACAGCAGTTTAAATCATGGTCAGCAAGACCAAGGCATAATGGAAGTTGTATTCTACAACAGGTTACCCAACAGGAGAGATCTGAAGGGGAGATGATAACAAACAGAAGGAATGAAGAGGAGAGCGAGAGCAGGAAAAGGTGGGGGAGGGAGAAGGGGAGTGGGGGAGGGTATATGAGAGATTCCATTATCTGCGTTTAGTTAAAAGGAAATTTATTGATGTGAAAGAAAGGAAGACTGCAGCATCTACATTGCAGCCCCTTACAATAATGGACAGCCTATACACACACACACATCACTTTTGCAAAATTATTGTTCTTCATACATAATCCATCACATATCTGTATAAATCTTCAAGGAAGCCGTATCTGTATCTACCAAGAGTTATCTGAGCACTGTAATTGTAATCCAAATGGGTGACTTCAATAGCCATCTACTGTTTTAGATGCATAAAAATGCTTTGTTTGTGTTTTGCTATACAAACAGATGTGTTCTTGCCACTAAACAACAGAATGACAAAGTTGTGTCTTACAAAAGTGTGCCTTGAGCTAAAAGCTATAATTGCTTACTTCAGGCGGCCTATGTATGGGTGGCAAAACGAATATACAAAAAAAGCACACAACCGAAAAAGCAAAAAGTATACACATTCAGATTCCTGTAGTGCTGCTAGGATAATAATGACCAATTAATACACAAAACAAAGCAAGAATTCAGCGCATACCCAGTGAATACCTTTTAAGAAACACCTAAGGCACAAATATTGTGGATTCTCTCCCACTATATGCATTCCTGGGAACTCTCCAGGTTTGACCCGGAGATTGCCGGGTAAAGCAACGCTTCTCTGGGTCAAGACCCGAATCCTCCGGGTCGAGAGGTCTTGACACGCCCCACTCCCCACCCATTTTCCCTTTAAATGGGGGTGTTTCTTGCTGCCATCAGCGAAAACCCCTGACGTCAATGGGCATTCCTGGCCGCGTCCCACAAGGGAAGGCTCCGGGTAGTCGGAGTTTGGCGAGTCCAATCAAATTTTCATGGCTATATTGCTTACCAAGGTGCCTCACTAATGGTGAAACGCAGGAGAGTGTCCTTGGGTTAAAAATGCAATGTAATCCCATTGATTCAGCATTTTGGTAAACAACATAGCCATGAAAAATCAGATTAGAAAAACTTTGACGTAGTGATAGACTAAGCAATACATGGTCATATAGAGTGAGAGAATCCCCAATATTTATGCCTTAGATTGTTTATTGAATGGTATTGGCTGGGTATGGGTGGAATATGTTCTTTGTTCTATGTATGCATGGGTAGAGAAGAATAAGGGAGAAAACATCAAGACAGGAGACTGATTAGATAATCCTGGCTCTGTCAGATTCCGCTACACATCCCAGCTTCAGACATATGGCATACTTTTAATCGGAATACTACAAGCAAGTAAAGACTGATTTATTTTACTATGAATGCAAACATGAATATGTATTTTGTGTATATACTGTATCAATATGCTTTGTTTTGTTTTCAGACAATCAACTGTTAACTGTGCCCTCCCAAGATCAAGGGAAGTCCTGGAAGCTCCATCATTTTACCTGAAGATAACCTCCTGTGCAGAATGGTGGAGCTTCCGGGGACATCCTCTCCCTGATCCTCCGGAGCTGCGAGACACGGAAGCAGACGGCGGAGAAAGTAGGTAGTGAGAGTGAATGAAAGTGTGAGAGAACATGGATGAGATTGTGAGAGAGTGGGAGTGAGCAAAATCTTTAAAATGGGTTATTAAAATGTTTTACAGATTTTGCAGTCATGTCATCTAAAACAATGTTTCTCAACCTATGATATTATATGTTTGCCCCTTGAAGACTTATGTGCTAGTACTTGGGTACTCTGTTGTAGACACCAGCAACCAGGGGTACATTGTTAAAAAACACTGGGAAACACTGATCTACAGAATTATTTATATATTATCTGTGACGGAGGAATACGTTTTCCACTATGCACTTGTACACGAGTATTGTTCCTAAGCAAATTTGTGATTGGGAGAGGAAGCAGCCGATCGCAGGCATCAGTCCCAAGGGATAGGGTGGGTGCCATATGAGCTCATCCTATAAAAACAAGGGAAAGGGATATCCCACCCTGTGATACATAGACAAAGAAACTGAAACAGAAAAATGCATGTATTTACCAAAGGAAAGGTGTACAGAAACATATATTCCTATGGGGAAAAAATAATAAACACACCATCAACCATAACTGCCCCTAAATTAACCCTAAAGGCCTCATTAAACATAACTGCCCCTAAATTAACCCTAAAGGCCCCATTAAACATAACTGCCCCTAAATTAACCCTAAAGACCCCATCAACCATAACTGCCCCTAAATTAACCCTAAAGACCCCATCAACCATAACTGCCCCTAAATTAACCCTAAACACACCATCGCCCATAACTGCCCCTAAATTAACCCTTAACACCCCATCAACCATAACTGCTCCTAAATTAACCCTAAACAGCCCATCAACCATAACTGCTCCTAAATTAACCCTAAACACCCCATCAACCATAACTGCCCCTAAATTAACCCCCACCTCCCCTTACTTTCAGCAGCCAAAAATTAATTTTATACTCACAGTTAGCGTCCACACTGCTCAGCAACTAATCTATCAGGAAAGGGGTGGGGCCAATCGTTAGAGTGACTGCAGGGATTGCAGTCAGACACTGGGGAGGGCGGGGAGACTCATGGCTGGGCGGGCAGCTTGTTGGCTGGGAGCTCCTCCTCCTGTTCGCACAGCTTTTTACTGTGTGAACAGAGATCAAATGGGCGTCTCAGCTGACGCTTTAGCAAGCACGGCAGCAATTGAGCCAAATAGGGTCTCTTCCTATCGCACGTGCGATAGGAAGAGGCATTGGCAGGCTACATCAGGGGACAGGAGGCTTCATGGCACGTGAACCCCAAAGTGCAAAATCTAATCTAATATAATTTAGATTAAAATGGATTTTAGATGAATTTAGCAAAATTTTTTTCGTTTTGCGCTTGGGAGTTCACGTGGGCATGTGCTCCTATGGAGGAGCCTCCACTGCAGGTACTCACATACATGTTGGTGTCACCCCCTATAGACCTCATCCCGTATGATACAATACAGAATCCTTACATATTGTTTTGTTAGTATCTTGCTGCTCATCCTGCTGTTGCCTCTTTCTCGCATTTCCGTAAATCTGCTCTGGGAATGGTCACTTTGCATTTACAAGACTAGAACGGCAGCTTCAGGAGCAGGGGTGAGCCTGGGCTTACTGACGCCTGGGTGCATGATTTCCTTGGTGCCCTATTGGTGGGCGTGGCTATAACATTAATCCTGCCCTCATGTGATGGCCCAACCCTTCGGTTCCCATCCCTTTCTGTCAATGCACAGCATTACTAGCTGTATACATTCAATGCATACAGTTAAAATTAAATGAATACATTATCCCACTTGATTTGGCAAACATTTGCATACAATTTAAATAAAGTGAATCTAATAAAATGATTACAAACATCAAAAGGCTATAATATGTTTACTCTATTAAATATTTCTAAAGTTTACATGTTTTGAGACATCAGTGCCTTCTTCCCTAATAAGAGGGTGGTAGACAAGTGGATCGGCCTCCCAGAAGTGGTAGAGGCTAATAAAGTGAAGGAAAAAAAATATACATGGGCTTGGTGTATAGCTCCTGAAACTAAGAGGTTCTAGGTTTCTATGCTTTCTGGGATTGAACCCTTGTTGGCACATGTCCATGCTCAGCAGACTTATGTCCCATCAAGGAGCAGGTTCAGGCCAAGCAAAACTCTTTTTTGCAATACCACTATGTTAAAATAAATTGATTTTGCTTTACAACACAAATCGTAGATCAGCTCTCTTGCTTTACAAACATTATATATAATATACACTCTCCTTATCTCTCTTATTCGTTATCTATCCCTCTTTCTCCCCATCTCTCTTCCTTATAATTATCTTTTCCCTTCCTCACTGTCTCTCTCATTTGCCTTTATCTCTTCAAATTTTCTCTTTAATTTCTCCCTTTTCCCAATATCATCTACCTCTGTCCCCCCATCTCTTAGCTCTGTCCCTCATCTGTTTACCTTTTCAATCTTGTGTTGGGAGTGCATGGTCTGCTTCAGCGCTCCTTTGAGGTGCGCGAGGCTTCAGTGCTAAGCGGCGGGATATGATGTCATATCCTGGCGCGACGCATCAATCGTCGGCACACAGTTCTAGGAAGCACTGAAGCAGAGGTCTGAAGGACCTCGTACTCCCTTAGTTTTGCAGGCAAGCCTCTGGTTATAGCCCCCTAGCTGCCTGGTACTAAGATCAGCCTTTGTGGTACTTGAGTGCAAAGCACCAATCGCACCAGCCTTAGAGCGCTGGTTCAGGTGTAACCCGGTACAGTCCAATCTGTGTCCACTTACTTTAAATTATATTTTGGCCACACACACATAGAATTTTCTTCCCCATTTAGAGAGGTCTTGAAAGTTTGTTACTATATGATATTTGGTCCACTAAAGGGTATCACAAACCCTTCTTGGCACTCCTCTCCTGGAACAATAAGGCAATATACAATCTTTTTAAACACCGCTCTTTACTTTATCATCCTCTCCGGTGTTCTCTTAGCAGAAAAAAACAACACATCAAGAACCCCCCCCTGCACACGACATTGTTACTGTAACAATGTTCAAACCAGCTGCCTTCCTCCAGTGCATACTCTGCGTGTTTCTCTGGCTGTACACAGTGCTCCCAAGCCCCCTCTGGGTTGGCTCTCCTCATTGCTTTCCACACCTTTCAGCATGTTTTGTTGAACTTCTGGTGATTAGAAAGAGGAGGAGGGAAGGATGACACAAGGGATGTGAATAATGACTAGACACAGAGGTCCCTGAATAGAACAAGCCTTAAGAAATGTATGGGTTTAATTAACTACACTCCATCTTCTGAGATTAACCATTTTAGTTACTAAGGGGGTCTGTCAGAGGCTTAGCAAGAAGAACTAAAGTTTACCGTCTAGATGACAATTTGCTATACAGTGGATATCATTACACCAAACAATGTACTTTAGAATTTCATCAAATGCATGCAAACCTTGCATACCTCCCAACATTTCCAAAGGCTAAAGGTAGATACTTGTTTTTGGGGTGTAGGCATGGCTAAGGGGCTACTCTTTACCAAGACATATTATGAGACTGTTATATATTGCAACTAAGCAATTTATGCAACTGAGTATGATATTTGGGAAAACAATGCATTTTAATTACACAATTTAATTTATAAACATATTTTCTGATGTTTGCATGTACAATACAGAGTCCTCAAACATTTTAAGTCCAAATTGTTATGTCATGTACTTGTTATGCCTTGTTGACCCATTGTACAGTGCTGCAGAATATGATGGCACTTTATGTCAATAAATACTAATGAAACCACAATCTAATTATATTGTACAAACCCCATGACTTCTACACTGTATATGGACATGATTATAAGCTCTCTGTGAACAATTAGTATATGACTATGAACTGCGATGAATTGAGCATGTCATCCTAGACTATGCTGAGGGAATATTTTAACAATCGATACCAGTGTATTCCAACAGCATGTGAGCTGGCGCACTGCCTCCCATGTATGTTAGATTCCTTTAAGTCTTTTCCAGCAAGAAAAAGACCTGCCTTCTTTTTAGGTTCAGCAAGCCAAAACCCAAGGGCGTACCTGGAGTATTTGGCACTTGTGGCGGATCCAGTATGTGGATCCACCCCACTTATTTCATTTATTTATAAGTTAATATTTTTTTCAGATTTTCAGTGCCGCCGCGGCACCGCCCGGATGAGTGGCACCCGGGGCGGACCACCTCCCACCCCCCCTAGGTACGCTACTGCCAAAACCAAAAAACAAATTATTTGTTGTCCTTTCCATAATGCGTTGTATTATTCGTTGTATTGTAGTTCAGGGCCAGCCATAAATTCTATAGTGTCATAGTCTGATCCATTTTTCCCAACGTTTTTTCCAACATTAAATTCAACGTGGAAAACAACATTTGCCTTACTGTGGTCAATTAGATGGCTTAAAAGCCAATCTATGCTTTATAGAAGCTAAAACCTCAGGTTATTATCTTTAAGAACATCTTAATTTGTTTTTGAGAAATATTCAATCAGCTGAGTACAATGTTGATTCGCTAATTACAAAGATATTTTGCTATGCTTGTTCAAACATTTTTCTTATGTCTTTTCAAACTACAAGATGCAAAAACAAACACTGTACTAAAAAGTCAGGAAATGCATACTCTTCTAAACCTTCTAAACCTCTGACTATATCTCATGTTGGTTTTTAAATTAAGAAAGTACTTCCCAACTGCTACTGGTGATAGACTTTGACAAGCCAGAGTGTTATGGTTTCACTGCCACACTTGAGATTTCTCTAGTGTTGTTAGCTGTATGTGTGCTGTGGGCAGCCTGCAGGATTCCATTGCCTTTGTGTTTTGCTCTGGGTACCAAGTATGTTCCTGATTTTCCTGTGTAAGATCTAGCTTTGTGTGGCTACCCTTCCAGCTCCAGATTCCTGGCTATCGTACCATGACACAGCTGACTTCTGTATTCCTGACTTCGGCTCATCTGACTACCCATTCTAGTTCCTGTTTGTTTGCATTACGTTTTTGCTACTTTATCGTTTATTCAATAAAGGATTTTTTAATTTTAGATTTTTTGTGTCGGTCTGGTTCCTGGTCCCTTACACAGAGGACCCTTAACTTGAAATCATTTTGGGGGTTTGGCGGGGAACTTTGGTCATAATCTGGAGTTCTGCATTACTCTAGCACTGGATGGGTTCCTACAAATGTATTTTTGGGATGGTGTGGTATCTGTATATTTTGCCCCATCAATCATACTTGTTCCAAGGCATATATAAGCCCAACATCGTGGACGAAACCTACTAACACTAGTCAATTTATTCAAGAAAAAAGTATGTGGAACTATAGGTGAATGCTGTTCAGCACCATAAAGGACATGATTTCCTAATTTCCTTTTTTTTTCTAAATCTGAAATCATGATTCTTCCATTAATGGTTTAGGTCCTAAACACAATACGCATTAATCAGCAGTTCAATTTTTTAAAAAATAGTTTCTTCTATATTCATTAAAATTTATGTTTAATGCAACGATTGAATCAATAGGTGGATTTTGAGATAAAAAAAGTTATAGATTTACACCAGGCAAAAGGATCCTAGTAATGGTACATTTTTCCCTTTCCCACCAGTTGGATTTATTGGACTTCCCCAGTCTGTCTTTGGAACTGTGTCACCTATACAGTGCTCCCATCATGTCCCAGACAGGCCCTCGGGGAGAGATGGGATGTGTGGAATTAATGTCTGACACCATAGGGAGGCGGGCACCGTGGCAACATCACCATGGCAACCAGGACGAGGAGGCATCATGGGACCAGACAGATGCATAAGAGGAAGAGGACAGTGCGCTTAAGGCATGGACACAATATACACACACATTGCAGCATAAAAATATGCAGTGCAGACACACTATTATGAATAGATGGATAAGGAGATGGCTGTATGCAATTAGGATAAATGCATAATGCTTAAAGATAGCTGTAATCTGGTGTAAGATAGCTTTGTTCATTTCTGATAACTGAGTTCTGAGACAGCACAAGAGATACATTAGTGATGAGGATTTGCTGTGTCAGGAAGGAAGGAGAGAGTACATTCTGAGTTCAGGAGTGGGTAGGGGGCTGCTGTCTGAGTGCTGCTGAACAGAGGTGTGAGTGCTGGGGGGGCAGAGTGAGCAATTTAGGGGGGCTCTTGCATATTTAATGGTGAGCAGAAATAAGAGGCATTCTGACCCCCAAGGGATGGTTACCCATCCCCCCACCTTTTCATAGTCTGCAGGCACTAAGGCACTTAGGGAGACAATAAGCTTTTACTAAGAAAACACAAGCACTTTTGTAGAGAGATCCATCATGTGTAAGACATTCCCAATGTACATATAAAGCTGGACAGAGGCGTTTACATATGGCCATGAGGTAATCTGTCCTCAAGGACTTATTCTACACATCAAAGTCTGCTAAAGACTGACATGCAACAATCGCAATGCAGTCATTATGGGGAATAACACGCTGGTTCCTAAACCACTCACAGGAGTTTACCTGTATGATTCTACCACACCTTCTGAAAAGCAGTCAATTTTTGTCTATAGAAACTTTCAAAATCCAGCATCTCATTAATGTTCGGAGTTACCCAGCCAGCCTGCAATCTTTCAGCTGGGTTTAGAACCACTCCACCACAAACTCACCAGTGGCTTTATTACAGCCAAAAAAAAACACAGGTGGGATTTACTACAAAGCAGAAAAAAAGCTGATAGACAGCATGTGAAACAGTTTTATTACTACTAAAACACATGCTATATTAAAGGGACACTTTTGCCATCATATGCACTTTAATGCATTTGATAGCTGAAAGGTCCTTTAAATGCAAATGCATTTGTCCCTCTACCCACCCCCCAACTTTTTTCAGTGCAGGATAAGTGTTCTTCAGAACACATGTCATTACACGTCATATACTTACCACCAGTCAGCTCCAGCACTGGCTCAGCTAATGTTACAGAAGGTCTAAGGAGACCTCCATTTTTGAGCATGCTCATTGTACTGCTTTCCTGCATAATGATTGGCCGTTTTAAGCAGCCAACTAGTTGCAGGAATCATCAGAGCATGGATGAAACAGTGAGTGGCAAGTAATTGACATATTTCATGTAACTTTTATATTTTAAGTACTCGCAACATAATATTCTTCGTTGTGAGCGTGTTAGAGAGATCCTTTAAGGAAATAAGCAGAAAAGCACTAAAGAAGAGTCTGTCCTTTTTACAACACTCATAATCTTTAATCTCCCTGGATGATGATCATGATGTGGCTGAAATTAAACCAAAGAGTTTTCTATAGGAAAGATGCAGTAAGATGTGATTGCGGAATTGCGGAAACCTTTCTTATTCTGCGCAACCTCTTTCTCAAAGCCGAGAGAGCTTTTGCGTATTGGATTCGTAACACAGTCAATGTAAATACTTTATTGAGATGGTAGTTGACGTTAATACAGAACTTAGACATACATGGAATACGTGTACCCTGAAGTAAGGAAAAGCCAGGGACCAATTAAGTCTGAGCTTCATATACACTATGACTGCTCTGATTTTCAAAACCAGTGCATGGGGGATATATAATTATATGGGGTGCACGATGAATATTTTTTCACTTTAAATGATCTCGCATGGCTTCATGGCTTCATGGCTCTTTTTTCACATTAAAGTGGATGCAGCAGCATGCTAATATGTAACTCAATGTTTTAACAATTTCCCCTAAAAATATGGTAATCTGCATCTCTCAAAATACTACATTATTACATTAACCACTAAAATAACTCCAGGCTAAAACAGCACCTGCTAATCAGCCATCTGCCCTTCAACTGGCTGCCTTAATTAGCTAATGCATTGTCACATCACCAATCCCAAGAGCATGACAGAGGATATTTACTCAACCACAGTGTCTACAGAAGGCACTATTTTTATGTCTACCTTATATGGTGAAGCAACTTTATATATATATATATATATATATATATATATATATATATATATATATTGTATGTGGACACCTGACCACCACACTTACATGAGCTAGTTGGACATCTCATTCCAAAGCCATTGGCATTAATTTGGAGCTGGCCACTAGTTTGCATTTAATTTGTGAGGTAATACACTGATGTTGGCTCGTAATCAGCATTCCAATTCATCTTAACCATTTTCAATAAGGTTAAGGTCAGGGCTCTGAGTAGGCCACTTGAGCTTCTCCACACCAAACTCGTCAAACTATGTCTTTATGGATCTTATTTTGGGCAGAGGGGCACAGTCATGCTGGAACAGGAAGGGGTCTTCCCCAAACTCCGAAGCATACAATTGTCTAAAATGTCTTTGTATACTGTAGCATTAACATTCTTTTTTATTGGACCTAAAGGGGCTAGCCCAACCCCAGACCATTATCCCTCTTTCATCACTATGCGTACCAGTAGGTAGCATACTTTTGGCATTGACCAAACACATATATACTATGACAGTGATATATATATATATATATATATATATATATATATAGTAATTTAATATAATTAAATATTGTTAGAGAATATAAAGTTTTTAGGCAGTAAATGTAAATATTAAGCATTCATTTAATTCACCTCCTGACTAAATCAATCTTTCAGACTTTCAAGCAGACTTTCAATCGTGTTAACCCTCAGAGAGACATCAAGTGTGCATAAACTAGTATAACAATTGCTCATAGCACCTTACACTTAAATATTAATCAAATCTAAAGACGTCTATATCTTAACTCCTAATATTTCAAATGTTTAAAGGACATGAACTTGAACCTCATGAAGAGGCACAATTGGGAATACTTGAAATATTATTAGATTGGACTCTTTAAAATGGGGGTACTTGGCCATTTGACATGGCTGAATCCACAATATTGTTTTTGATAGGTATAACATTTTCCCAGTATCTATGTACGCCAGTCCACTGGATCCCAGCAACATGGTAATGATACACACTCACTCATTAAAATCCATGCTCGTTGGCATTTATTAAGCTTGGCATGCTTGAGACCACAGTACATGGACGCATAATACGGATCTCTTAAATAAAGCAACCTAACTGAAGTGGGGAAAACCTCTGATACTACCATCTGCCTCCCAGATGTGACCTGTTAATGAAGGGGTCTCTTCACCCTGAGCCCCCTACCTCCAGGCTTTCTTAGGAATTCCATTGATGTGCTGCCGATGTGTTAGGATCATAATAAATTAGGAAATCCCAACTTCTAAAGTACTTAATGTGCAAGCCATGCCTTGTTTGTACACAATCTGGATTATTTATTGCAGGTTTGTATATTATTTTGTGTTTTCGTTTATTTTACTACGAAACAGCATTTATATATATATATATATAGCAATACATAGACTATTTTTAAAAAGCCATTAAATGGTAAATGGTCACATATCAGATTACCTTAATTTTACAAAAAAGGAGAGAACATAATGTAAGTGCAGTAAATGTTTTTTCTTTTCTACTTTATTAGGCCCGCACCTCTAACAAAGCCGCCAGACCCACCTCTATCCTGCTCCCTAATATGGGTCGACCAGTTGTGATATATATAGTAAAGTCAGGGAGTTTAAACTCTTGAGGTAGTGACTGCACCCATTATTTTGTGTACCAATCTGTCTGTCAGCTGTGTATCAATTTGAGTTTGTAATACTGTGGAAGCAAAGAGTAAATGGTAAAAAAAACAAATGTTTTAAATGTAATCGTTTGAGCACTTAATAAACATTAATAAATATTACTCTCTTAGATGTTTTATAAGTGTTTCTGTCTCTGAAAATGCAGATTTGTACTAACCTGTTTCAATCGTGAGTGAAAGGATTACCTTCAACTAAGCTAAGTATAGAATCCCTCTGGTTTCTGAGTAATTTCTTTGTTGCATATGGCGCTGTTCTGACTGGATTTAAACCAATTTTATAGACAATTATTACAAACAATACCTATTTTTAAGATCATACTACCTAGGCTTACTCATTAGGGAAAAGAAATCTTAAGAGAAATATATGTGACTCAAGCACACGTCATTGTTAACGGGCTATTGTGTGCAATTAAGATGCCAAAATAGTTAAAGGGGCTGTTATGGCTGTATTGTTCTCAGGCATCACTGAAGCAAACAGTGTCTGTGTGCACAGAGATTGCGGGTCCGTGTGCTTACAATATACTCTCACCTAGAAGCAGAGTGCCGTACAGGATTGCGATGGACCAAAGCAGCTCTGCAGAATGTTTTACATTGAACATTTTTTTTTGGCACTTTCCATCCATTTAGCATCACAAGTGTTTCCATGCTTGTCCTGCTCCCCAAACATAGGATTCTATTGTAATTTGTATCAGAGTATTTTTTACATTTTCACCCAGTTTTAGTAATACGCACCCAAGGCACTCTGTCCAAATTGAAGATTGAACCATCCAAACCGACTATTGCGTCGCTGGCATGCTAACTTTAATGTTAAGGGGGCTTTGCAGCTCTGAACAGTCTTCAGTGCACAAGTTAGAACCAATTCACATTCAAAATAAATTGTACACGAAAATGATATGATTGCAACTTTAAAAACAATCCTGCCACAAAATGACTTTTTTTTCTAACACTTGGCCAAATGAAAAGTGTGACCATGAACTCAATACTGACAGTTATGAAGCACACGAGGCCCAAATATTGCAAAAAAAAAATAAGCACATACTAGTTTGAAAGGTCACAAAAGGGGTTCAACTTCACACAGACTTTGCAGTGTAATTATTTCTCAGACCCTTCCCAGCTTCAATAAAACTAAAACAATGCTGTCAATGATATCATTAAAAGGAGAACTCAGTGTTACAGGGAGCCCCCATAACTTTGAATGCACATGTACTTTGTAAGGTCTTCTATATGCATTGAAAGAGCTCCCACTAAAATCAATTCTCAGTCAGTCTTATTATATAACATCATCCGAACGACAAAAAAACAAATACCCCCCCCCCCTCAGTAGCATTTGTTGAGCCAATGCAGGAGATAAGCGCTAAGTAAACCATGTGTCAAGAGATGTGTTCAGCTGAACACCCCCATCACAAGTATTTGGAAGGGGACACCATGGAAGACCTCTCAGCTATCACATGCATTAAAAGGTCCCTAATAAAACAAATGCATCAGCAATGTGTATTCTAAGTTTTATAAAACAAATGATAAATATTATTATTTATTGTTTCATGGTTTTCTATGCTCTTTACAGTATTTTTATTTTAAGGCTATTTGCTTTTACGGCAAAATATCTTTTCTTTAGGCATGCAGGGTAGTAATGCTTAAAATAACTTATCATGTGTCTTCTTTCAAAGAAGACACTTGAACAGCGCTCTCCCTGTGCCAAGTAGACAATAGTTAAAATAGTTCCTGAAAGTTGAATTTTCTACATTTTAGCATGCTAGTCCTGGGCTGTCATTTCGGTGGGGCAAAAGACATCGCTACTCTGGGTCTGCGCACTGCACAGCAGCCACCCCTTGTACCCACTGCTGCATAAGCCGCGCAGTATAGCCATAATTATTTCACTCACATGTAATACATTACTGTATATATGCAGCAGCCAGCTCTGTAATTGTGATGCATACAACATCCTTATGACAAACACTGAAGTTATGTACCACCTTTGGAGAAAGATGACAGGGCAACTCATATCTACTAAGCTTGCCCCATCTGCCACAGCTAGTGGGCTGAATTTTAGTGGGGAGATTTGGGTAAAAGCTGTATAGTAATTATTTAGGTATTTCAGCTGTCTTTGTAGCGTTACACTATTATGCATTTGAATAGTCCATATACAGTATACTGTTTTAATATTCTGTGTTTGTGTTGGCCAAATTATGTGTCATGTACAGCTGTTTGTGTTATTACATCACGTGCGCATATTATTATACATACATATTATTATCTCTGCATGGTATAAAACCAATTGCATACAATATCACTGCAACTTTTAATGCTCTAGAGCTTATTACAGCCTTTACATTTCCACTGATATTACTCTGCATGTTATTATAATACAGCCTCACATTTACACATTATCACGCCTAGTTATAAGAACGTATTAACTTCAACACCACTGTGTTGGTTTTCTATTGCCATGCATGTATTTAGATTCAGTGTGAGACCCCCCAATGTTATTAAAGCACTTTATGTGATACTAATGCACTACACATCTGTAGTTACACAATTTATCATATGTTATTATTTTGCTCTGCATGTTAAAGGTGCTGTCCCACTTGGACAAAACATGCATTTTACTGTAGAAATATTAAACAAATAAACCTTAGCGCATTTGTATTTTGAAAAACATAAAAAAAATATGCCTTTTCAATTTCTATCAGTGCCTGCTTTGGTGTCATAAGATCCTGGCAAAAATTATAAATAAGACAAATTTTTTACTTGATTAGAGAATTATTTCCTGGAAGGGATTTGGCATTCAACAACATATTGAATGGTGCATTTAGTATGAAAAGAATAACAATCAATAGTGTATGTGGAACAGCACAATTAATATACCAATTGTGGGTGGGAGAGCTGGCTAAAAATACACTGAAGTTCCTCCTCCTCCTGACCTGCCTCTTGATGGAGCCATCAGAAACTCCCAGGATTAATACAACATATTACATTCCATGTCTTTATACCATTATATGTTTTTATAATGCTCTGTGTTGTTACAGCCAGTGCTGGGTGTTATTACTTTATATTTTGGTTTTACTCTGCACTTATTACTATGTATCCTGATATTTCATTCAAATATTTGATTTATAAAAAAAAAATAAAAAATTGGAAAGCATTAAATACAGCGAGTGATAGATAAGTCTTGAGGCTGAAAAGCAATCTTTCTATCTACTATTCCATTACATTTTAAAACACCTCTGCCTATTAATACACTGGTACGTTGTTATAGCCATCCTAGAATTCTGCAGGAAAGTTCTGCGTTTGGAGCAAGCACCATAGAAACCAATCGTATGTTTAAAATTTACCACTTTGTCCCCAAACTGCTGCAGTTTTGCTATAAGAAATATTTTATTGTGCCCCACAATATTATATCACCATGCATGATGATACTGGATTACTCCATTCTACATGCTACATGAAGCCTTGTTATGAGTTGTTTTATGTATTTTATTGTCTTTCCACTATGTAGTCTTGCTATGTATCCCTACTGTAGCTACGTATATCCGTGCATGCAATTATTAGTTATTGCATAAGCAATTGTATCAATATATGCGATTACATTTCAAGCAGCCCCAGTGTTCTGTGTAGCATTACATAGCCTTGCATTGAACTTTTTTCTGACACTTGGGGAATTCAAGCCCTCTTTTGGAATGTGGCTGTGGTTCCATTTTGAGGCCTCTCGCCCTCTTCTCCCACTCGTTCTTTTCATTTTGTTCCTTCAATTTTCTTACTTTCTGGTGTCTCCTTGTTCTTGCCCCTTACCCCTTGTTTTGCCCCTTGTCCTCTCTCTCTCTCTCTCTCCCTTTTCTATCCCTCTATTTGCACAGTCTCTTAGCACATTTTAATTCCTTAACACATCCCCCCCCCCACAGAGCAGGCTGTGATTTCATTTGATGTGCAGGAGTAGGCAAAAGGTCCATACCCAGACGCCACAAGCGACAAGGCTTGTGGAAGTCAATGTTGCTTCATAAAGAATGTTCTTGCCTTCCCCTTGCTTATGTAGGGCTACCTCACATCCACACATCCTGAACATGCACAATTACGCCAGGCATCATACGCCAGTCGCCAGAGATGAATCTGACAGTGCCAACAGGTGGCAAATAGTCATATGAGAGATATATACGGGGACAGAAAGATTTTAAATACCCCCCCAAGCTATGCCACCCCAGACACTGCACCCAACATAGGACACCTGGGTCATGGAGGCACTCCCTACAGTGACAAACACAGCAAGGACACATGGAGGCTGGAGCAGCAGGAGGAGGGGATGCAGAGGCAGCAGCAGAGAAATGCAGGAGGAGAAGCCGAAAGATGCAGGGCAGGCAGAAGAATGATAAGAGCAACAGAAACACAAGGAGGAGTGGCTGGCCAGACGCAGGGATGAAGGGAGTAGATGTGATTACAGGAAGACCAGGAATTTGAGGACCGTTGCAGGGCACAAAAAATGTATGCAGTGATAGAGAGAGAGGGGTGGGGGTGGTGCTGGAATATATCGAGCGACATGAGGGGGTACGAGGAAACATAGCGGTGCAGGGAGGACCCGGGCAAATACAGAGAGGAGCGCAACGTTAAAAAAGATACAAATGTGCAAAGGAAGTAGGGGGTACAAGGGGGTAACGAGAGGTGCGCGGTGCTTCCAGGGGTGATCAAGGAGATGCTTGTTACAGTGGTATAAGAAAACAATGTGGAGTAACAGACGGGGTGCATGCTGGCTGATATAGAGACCTGGGGGGTCCAAAGTGGTATAGGAGTAAGAAGGATTATTCAAGAAAAGGGTGTGAAATGGAATACAAGAGGAGGAAATTGATAGGTAATACGGGGAGCGGTGTGCAGGGTGGTACAAGAAGGAGGTGTAGGGGGATGCAAGGGATGCACAGAGAGTAACAGAGGTTTGGGGGTAAAAAGGGTGTTTTTAAGGGTGCTTCCTTGTACTTACTCCATGGTGTAGGCTCCTGCAACAGCTCAGGGTGATGTGCAGGCGGCAGAGCCCGAGCTGGCCCTGTGAGTGTGCGAGTGTGAGTGTGACAGGAGGGAGGCTCCGGCTGTATTTCTCCGCACAGTCGCTACACACTCACACCACCCCCTGCTGGAATTTCCGGGAACCGCACCTTCGAGCGGGCTGCACAGCGCGCGCTACAACTCACATCCGCGTGTGACGGACAAACTCGTGTGTGGCCACAGCTGACTTTCTAGAATCATCATACATCCAAATATGCGAGACAGTAAAAAGTCAGTACAAACCAATAGAGCCACATATCTCTCTTTGCCTCTCTTACGTTGTCAAATTTTAGTAAAAACAAAACATAACATTTATTTTTCTACTATATGTCAGATTTCATATATATGTGAGTTGTGGAATCAATCCTTTTTGATTTCTTTGAGGTGCAATTCTTTGTAAGTCAATCAGGAGTCAGCTGTATTCAACCTGGGATTTAAATAAGATATATTCGTAAGAAAACAAGAAAAGCCATTTAAGTGCCCCATGGTCATCAAATCAATTTGAAATATGAAATAGTTGTAGCATGCATAGCTTTCAAAACCTGCCCATTCATCATAAGAAAAAACCTCTTAAAACAATAAGTGCTTCCCAATACAGCTACGAACCATTCTACCACCAGCATCTAAAAACACTTCATATAGTTATTAGCTTTATTATTGTTTATTGTTTTATACAGTGCCATTGTATTCCGTAGCGCTGTACAATGGGTAGAGAGGACATAACAAGTAGTATATAACATAACAACTTGACTTAAAGAAACAACAGGTAAGGAGGGCCCTGCTCAAACTTAAAATGTTCCTGATGTTGATGTGGACATGGACAGGGACACCTGTACACATGATCTTAAATATGTCAATACCTCCTAGTTGCGATGTGTAAAATAAACATGGTCTATAGCGTGTAACCAAACATGAGCATCCAAAAGGCCTTATTTTATTGCTAAGCTTGTTACAAACGTGAGAAAGTCTGTATAAATACAATTTATCTGGAATCTTAACCTGACGCATTCCATTACCTATTTATTTAGCTTTAATCTCTCTCTTTGTGGACTAGTTGAATCCTAAACAGGCAATCCTGTTGACCTTCTGTTCTGCTTAGTTACATTTTAACGTGTTTTATGTACCTATAACATCAGAGAGTTCAACATTTCAGCATCCACAATAACTATACATTATGAAGGTGAGCTTCTCCTGTAGCAAGGGGCGGAGCTGACCATCGAAAGTGTCATATGAATTCAACTTTTCAGCTCTTTTGGCAGCATAAAATCACACGTTTTGACGAATTATAATGAAACGTGATATGGAGTTAAAATGTTTAACATTTCTGCAAACACCTGTGTTTCTCACCCCTTAAGGAAGTGGAATGGAACTTAGCCACACTCACTCCCTCTGCCATAATCAGCCCATTAATAGCAATATCCACTTCTTCTGCTCAAAAATGTTGCTAAAAGAAAGAACTGTGCCAATGCCCCAGGTATGTTGTCCTTCATTGATTAAACTGCATTTCACCTTTCACAGTAAACACCTCATACAACATAATAGTGGATCCATCACTATATGTGGTTAATAACTTTAACAATTACATATTAGCCAAAAAAATAAAAAAACCTAACAATCTATACATAGACTTTCAGATCATGTAGCACTATGTATTGTATTCTGAACCTTTGTTTATTTGTGTGATATCCTGATATTTGCAGATCCTTCGGCTGTTGATTCAATCATGCAAACCTTTCAAAGACAACAAGACAGTCTACACTATGCTAAGTGTGAGAAGTGAATTTGAGATGGTCCAAGCCAAGGTCACTGCAAACCTGGTCTACATACTTCCTGTTGGCATCAAAGCAATCCTATTCCTGTAGTTTCCAAACTACAATAGAATATTTATGTGGAATGTACTTGGATTTTAGCCTTAATTATCAGAAAAATATTATTCACTTGGCACTTCACATGCCTACATAATTCTGTGAGCACTCAGACAAAGGCTGGTGGGACATGTGCTTGAATGTTCCCAATGCATTGTCCCCTAGTAGACTGCATTAGTTGGGAGCCAGGCCAATAAACTGCTTGCCTATGGGCCATCAAGCTGAAATTGCTTTTGCAAAGTGGCTCTGTGTTTCGCATAGAAACATGCTGCATAACAAGGGAAAAATGGGGGAGTGTTAGATTTGATGTAATGGAAAAGCTATGTAAAAAATACGAGGCAGATCATTTAAAACAAATAAGTTGTCATCATTTTATAGACCAAAGCAGGAAATAGACATATCCTATTTTTCCTTAGCTAGATGGGATTCCTCTTTTGATTTGTTTTGATTTGAGTTAAACATGTAGGGTATAAGCATATGGCTATATTTAATTTAAGGCAGACATTTAATTGTGTGTTTTTATATTACCGTACTCAAATGCACAAGATTCAAAATTTCAGGATGCTTCAGAAAAGCAGGAATGTTCAGATTGTACTGTATTTTGTATATGCTTGTGGCCTGGGATCTATCTACGGTATTTAGTATGTAGCGTGGTGGGCCTGCAGGTTTTTTTTTCTTATTAAAATAACTGCAGAAAATTACAAATCTATGACAAATTCTGTAACAATATAGTGCATTTGTAGTGGAATGGTACAAAAAACATATTTTACATTCATCTCTGAATTTCTTGGAACCATCCACAGTTATCTTGATTTTGTGAGGTAGATCACTCATCCCAGTGAATAATTCTAATATCGTGATCTGGATACAAGAATTCTCCCATATGCATTTTCATTTTCCTCTTCCCTTGCTTGCAGGATATGTGTTCAGCTGGATGTGATATATATGATATACTCCATATCTACAATAGGTGGGGGTCTGTACAGACCCCCCTTGCACATCTGAAGCAAATGCTCCCTTTTGATTTCAGTAGAAACCTTATCCTGTCACCGATTGTGCCTTCAAGCAGCCAATCAGTGGCAAGAAATCAGATCATGGGGAAGTAGGGCACCTACAGCAACATGACTACAATTTCTAAGTCAACTAAGTGTTTTTTTTCATAAATAATGTATACTCACAATGTAGTTTAATATGGATTATTCTTTAATGTGAGTGTTAAGAACACTAAACTGTCACTTTTTACAGCAAATTTGATGACAGATCATCTGGACCTTATCAACTCATTCCCCCCTCCACCACTGACTAGATTGCAAGCTTGCAAGAGCACTGACCTCTTCTAACTTTGTACATTTATTGTCTAATTAAATTGCAATAGATTGCAAGCTTTTGAAATAAAACCTAAGTAGTCCTGAAAGCTTGTAATCTGTTGCAATTCATTTAGTCAATAAAGGTATCATATTTAGCACATTTCTTTCTATGACTAACATGATACAATTCTTACTTTTAGTATCTCTTATAACTGTGGCATATCAAATGCCATTATTTTTTGCAGTTAAACAAACCTGGAAACTGTGCATCTGCACAAAACTCCAGAATTGTAGGAATGTGGTAACTGAACTACCGTATTTGCTCGATTATAAGACGAGGTTTTTTTCAGAGCAAATGCTCTGAAAAATACCCCTCGTCTTCTAATGAGAGAGAGAGAGAGAGAGAGAGAGAGAAATATTTTTCTCAATCATAGCTTTTATTAAAAAAAATAGTTTACATGAATTACCTGCACAAAACTAACGTAGATCACCAGTTGCACCTAGCTTAATACACATAACGACAACCTGGGAGCAGCTGCATCCCTTAAGAGACAGTGGTGTACACAGCAGTAACCTGGATAATGTGAACCATTCAAACAACTATCACTCGCCCCATTTTTGTTCAACATAACGCTGATAAAATGGTGAAAACATAACTTGTAAATTGGCAATGTGTTTTATTAAGTGAATATGTAATGAAGTTATTTATACCTCTAGATCTGTTTCTGGGGGATTTAAGCAAAGAAAGTGCCAAATGCAAATCAACTTCTGTTACATATTTTACTATGCTTTAAAGAGCAATATTAACATATACAAGACGAAATACCAAAAATGCTACTTAAATTTGAAAGATTAAGTCATCGTTCTAACAGAGTGTAGTAAGAACTAGATCAACAGAACATTTTCAGGGGCAGAATAAAACCAACCCATTGCCGCAAACTGTTTCCGGCCTTCTGAAGATACTGTATTGTTCTTGAAGGTAAAAAATAGTATAGGCTTTACTTTTAACCCATTCATCACTTTCCTTCCAGGGTATGAATGTTTGTACTGATTAGAAACAGAAAATGAGATTTTAGTGGACTAATGAATGTGATAAAATATTTCTTGGAAAATGGAGAGGGATGGTAATCATATTTTTATTGTATGTTAAGTAAAGAAACTGAAGTGGACATATATTATTTTCATGGCAAAAACAAAACATTAAACAGACATCAATTCCAATGGAAACAAGATTATTATTTGCTGCCAAATTGAATTGGCCAAATCTGCCACAAACATTCTAGTTACAAGCAATTACGTTGAACAACTTGAAATGTGTTTTCATGTAGCATATTCAAGGAGAAGAAAATTAAGTAAAGGCAGTCCGAGTTTCCTACTTTCAGCATATAAGAAATATTCTAAGGAGGATTCACAATCAGCAAGTAACAAAATGTTTTAAAAAAAATAGGAAATAAGGGACCTATTGAAGATTTTGTGACAATGGAATTTGCTATTTTAACTAACTCCTTTGTCTGACGTCTTTCATGTGTACTTGTGGCTGGCCAGGAAGCTTCCCCATAGTATAAAAATCTGAACACATCCTGTAGGCTGCCTGATCTGGAACCTCTGGCTGAATTCCATATAGTATCTCACCACTCCAAAAACAGGTCACTTAGTTATATACCATGGAGCAATTTGTAGGCTGCCACTTTAAAATACAGCAAATAAAATAAAAATGAAGACATATGTGTAAGATGGTCCACTATTGAATAGTCAGTAAAATAAGTGATCCTAGTGCTATCTACAATATGAAGGAACTTCTTAAATTCCTGGATTCTCCAGTGAAAAAGGTGTGTTGTAGATTATTAATTGAAGTAATCCACCTCAAAACACTGGACAACTTAATTTGCTGCACTTCTATATCATCTGGCAGATGAAGTGGATGGAAGTGGAAGGAACTGGCCTGGATTCTGTTTGCTAAAGCAATGCAAAGAACAAAGTTAAGGGTAGGCCATGACATGGCTTCCGTAAGGTATAGAAAACTATGGGGTTTATTCTGATATACCTGTAATAAACATCCTTCCCAATATTTCAGAATGTGGGCTTTTTGTATAGTTGCATTGAACATTTAGTTAGGATATTCCCACAGTTCAATTTATTTTTGTACACATTATTGGAAGCTTTGGGTCTTTAGAGCATTGTGACACAAGCAAACCCAGCAAACAGCTGCTGAGGGATGTAAGAGGAAGAAAACGGGACAGAAGGTTCCCAAACTCTTTACACTTGGAAGGTATGTATTTAGCCTATTGCTTCCTCCTAAGCATTCACTGGTTTTGACGTAGCACAGACAAACATTTAATAGCCACAAAAAAAACCATTTAATTTGGAGTGTCCATAGTAACATAGAATATAACATGTTTTGCTATAATGATTATTGTTTTGTATTGTTTATTCAGCTTCATAACAGATTGTTGCACTCACATGTGGTAACTAGAACCATTTGCACTCGGTTTCATTAGAAATCTGGGAACAGTAAGGTGTATATGCCCCTTCTACCCTAGAGAATACCCGTAAGCAGACCTTGAAGTGCCACATAACAAACAAAAACATAAGAATGTGGCAAAAAGTCACTTTTATTATTCAATAAACAAACTGAAATTCGGGGCTATGGAGTCCCTGATTTCCTTTACACTGTACAGTGATGTCATTGCTGTTTAAGGGGTTACTTTGGTGCAGAAATTACAATACTTTTTACAATACCTATTCCTGAACTGGAAGCTACCCTGAATAGGCACATATTCTTGCTATAAAGTCTTATGTGGATGAATGGAGTGCTCCTGTCCTTCACCTGTAATATAATATACTCACCAGTAGATTTGTTATTATTTTCACATTACATTTTGTTGAGTTAAATAACAGAAAGATCACTTTACTACAAATGGTAAAAACAATTTCTTCATAGTTGCAGTTTGCTTATTGGGCCACAAGAGGCACTGCAAGACAACAAAGAAAATGGTAAGACATAAACTGATATTAAACCTGTTATATGTCCTGCTGCAGACCAATGGAGAATTATTATCATTATCATTATATATTTATTTATATTCCACCGTGGTATTCCATATATACAATGGGATATTCTGCAGTGCTTATATAGCTGATATATCTTTATTTGGGTATGTTTTTATTCTGTTGTTTACTTAGCATGCGAAAAGCATGGCAAACATTTTAATGAACTGGATATGTGTGGATGAGACAATCATTACACTTCTGGGGAAAAATCTCTTTAAAACTGGCTCTTTGTCTACATGATTTAGTCAAAAGATAGGGTCACTTTGAGTTGAACATCAAACTGTTAAATCCAGATATATATTTGCAGATCTTTGCAAAACATAACTAATTTTTAATTTATTTCCAGTTTACTTCATGCAAGTTTACCACTAAGTGGCATTATTATATGTATGTAATCTATACATTAATATATACACCCCATCTACAAAATATACACTCCATCTATTGGCTTTGCAATATGTCGAATATGTGAAATATCCACAGGCCCCCCAAGCTGACATGTGATTTTATATTTTATTCTGGCACAATTTTTAAATTAACTGGTTGTATCCATCAAAGCACGAAATCAGCACACGGCCAGCAAATACTATTTAAAACACCCATTGGAGGCATAAATATTGGGCATTCCATCACACCATACGGCCATATATTGCTTAGCTGCTGCTATTTCCAAGTACCCCAGTTTTTGCGGGTTCTATCTAATTTTTCGTTATTTTTTTGCTTAGCAGGGAGCTGCATGAGAGTCTCAGTAGATTAAAAGGCAGTAGTGGTTGGCTAAGCAATATATGGCTATATAGTGTGATGAAAGGCGTGTATTTACGCCTCAGATGAGTGCTTTTAAAAAGTATTTGCTGATTTCTTGATTTGTTGTGTGTACACAGGTTGCCCATTTCTGCAGCACCTCAAAATCGGGTTTTATATGCTTTTAACCCCTTAAGGACAATGGGCGGTCCCTAAACCCATTGAAAACAATGCATTTTGAGCCTGTACATGTACGGGCTTTGTCATTCAGGGGTTAAAGGTGCGTGTCCTTTCTGCATTTTTCGGTTACATTTATCACTGTATCGTACAGTGAGTCTGTATACTTCGGAAAACTACTTTAAAACCTCATCATAGCCTGATCATACACAGTTCATGGAAGCCAAGGATATAAAGAAAAAAAGCAGCAGAGGGATGAAGTTGTTAAAAGCTGATAGCTGATATAGCGCATGCATGCCAGGTTCTTCCTCTGCAGTCACTGCTCAATGTTTCCAAGATACGTTTTTGGCATTTACATTCTTCAGCCAGCCTGGATAAAAAAAATCACTGGTGCCTGTTAACTGTGAAAACTTTGGACAGCGTGTTCCAGCAATTGAGGTGAGAGACTTAATATATGTATTCTGTTTCTGTTAAATATTAAAGTATCTTACTTAATTACAATGTACTTCTTTAAGCTGTATTTACTTGCCATTTCTTCTGAATGTCCAGCTTGGTGCTTTAAAAGCTCACATACTTTTGTTTCCTCATAATCCTAGCTGTCACAATTACCTAATTAATTAGTACTTATATTGCCTTTCAGATGTATATGTTATTTACATTATTTGGTGCCACAAAATGTTTCTCTTTGGATATTGGAAAACACCTTCATATGTTATTTGGCATTAGGCAATATATAGACATATAACCATTATATATATACTGTAAATATTTTGTAGCTCTTTCTTGTCTTGAATATCAGTATGTATAAATGCAGACGTTTATCCAAGTATATCTTCCTAACACCTTTAAAAACACGAGCCAGATCATTAAGTAGAAAGATTGCATTTTGTTGGGGGTTAATCTTGGAGCTATTGTAAGAGAATATACAATATGAGAACTATGATAGCACTACAGATCTATGATGCAATATTCATTACTTATCATGTGTTAGCATGTTTATTAATATGTGTACACTGGGTTTTCTTAAAGCCAGATTTCCACCTACCAACAACTTACTTTTAGTAGTGGCACTCAACCAACTCCAGGAAAAGGGACAGTTTGCTGCCCCAGCAGCTCACCTAAGTTAGGAAACTCAGTGACATCAGGATGTTACCGCCTATGAATCTGGTAAGAGCTATAACACCATAACACCTCACTACTGACAATGATGACATGTAATGTTGCAAATGCATTAATAGTAATGGCAGAAGAAGATTAATTAGCTCATATGATCTGCCTTTCCTGATTACATGTATATCACAAGTGTTCCTAAATGCTTTTGAATCTACTGCTCCCACCTGAGGTTTGTTTCATCTACTAACTTGTCTGTAAAGTAGCATTTTCTCACATTACTCATCAGTCTTGACCCTCCAACTTTAAATCATGTTTATTATAGTACTCTTCTTTTTTTAATAAAAAATGTTTTGTGACACTTTTTCCATTTGGTCTTCTAGGTTCTGTGTACTAACATTTTTAAGTATCACCTGGTGTATATACTCACTTTTCATGTGTTCTTGGCTGGAGGTGAGTTCAAATTCAACCATTTTAAATGAGTGCACATACATTATATACCTGTCCTTTTTGAAAACTGAGAAAGCTGCAAACTGTGTTTCCCTGAAAATAAACTAAATCACATAGAGGGAATTAGTATGGAGTGAAGATATTACCAAGATAGGTAGACTCTGGCTTGTCATGGCATATATATCCAAGGTGTGCTGCATTGATCTAGTGGTGACATGGAAGAAGAGCAATGGGCAGATGGGGGCAAATGGTATTTCAGCCATTATTATACTGCCGTTTAAGTATCATTGGCTCAACACGTGGTGCTCCATTAGAAACAACATTAAGAATTCATATTTCCTTTTCACGTTAACACACCGATACTGTATTTGTATATATATATATATATATATATATATATATTATGGTGAAATCTACATGACCAAAAATATGTGGACACCTCTTCTAATTATTGAGTTCCCCAAAACAGCCTGCCTGTGCCATTTTTGCTCCCCAGACATCATGCCTATGCAATTTCTGCTGATAAACTGCCAGCCTGTGCCAGCTCTGCCCCTAAACAGCTTGTCTGTGCCAGCACTGCCCCCCAAACAGCCTGTCTATGCCATATCTGCCCCTAAACCATCTGCCTGTGTCACCTCTGCCCCAAACACATTAATTGACTCATTTACTCACTCATTCATTCACTTTCTTAAGTCAGATGGATGAATCTGTTTGGCAGATGCCGGAAGAATGCTAGCTATGGGAATGCATATCTGTAAGCATGAATGTCTATGTGTAAGTGTGTTTGTAAGGGTGAGTGTGTAAGTTTGAGAGTGTGTGCATGTAAATGGAGGGCAAGTGGGGTCACTTGGTTTTACCTGCCCCCCCCCAAGCCAGAAGGTGCCAGACGTCCCCTTGCCTGACCGCCCAAATGCTCTTTTGGCTGAATTGGCAAAAAATCCCACACCCCAAAATCTTGTGGGAAGCCTTTCCATAGGAGCGGAGGTTTTCATAGATGTGGATTCTTGGTTTTAGAATGCAATGTCCATCAAGTTCATACAAGTGACGATTAGGTGTTCACATACTTTTGTTTATATAGCCTACGTGCCAAATCTAAACATATGGTGGATGCACTAAACTGTATAGTGAACCCTATTCTTAGGAGTTAGAAATAATACAGTTTGTATTATTGTTGATATTATTAAGCACTCCTTATTGGAATATTTGCATTGTATAGGAATATATCGAATTGTTGGGGGACGTGAGTCCAGACCGCACTCCAGACCCTACATAGCATCTGTACAAGACAGGGGTGGTCATTTTTGCGGGGGAGCCCTAATCCAGTGTAAATGGGTGCTTACTGCAGCACATTGCATGGAATCCAGGTGAAGTTATTTTATTATTTGTCTTCAAAAAAGTGATACACTATTTGGACAAATGTATTGGGACACCTGACCATAAAATTAACATGGACTTTTATGACATCGCAATCTAAATACATAGACATTAATATGAAGTTGGACGTATAACAGCTTCCACTCTTCTGGGAAGGCTTTTAATAAGATTTTGGAGTGTTCCTGTAGGAATATTTGCCCATTCATCCAGTAGCGCATTTGTGAGGTCAAGCACTGATGTTGGACTAGATAGCTTGGCTCCTAATCTCCAATCCAGTTCATTCCAAAGGTGTTAAATGGGGTTGAGGTCAGGGCTCTGTGCAGGCCAGTCATGTTCTTCCACACTAAACTCAACCATGTAATTATAGGGGGCAGGAACAGAGCGTGATCACATGATGAGTGGCACCGAGGACGGACCCCCTACGTACAATGCCGGTGCTGAGCGCCCATATATGGTGTCATAACCTGGCGCTCAGCATTTTCATTTGGGGGCGGTTAGAGGGAGATCTATCTCCCCAGTGGGTGCATACCCCCAAATGTAGACTCTAAAGTATGCTTTAGCCTTAGAGTCTCCATTCATGGCTATGAAGTGGAGACTCAGGACTTCAGCCCCTGTAGCCCCCTAGCAATGCTGCTGCGTGTAATGGTCAGGTGTTCCAATACTTATTAATCTAATGTATGATCATTGCAAGTAACAGGGGTGTGTTTGTTCTCACATATACCGTATATTCCGGCGTATAAGACGACTTTTTAACCCCCAAAAATCTTCTTAAAAGTGGGGGGTCGTCTTATACGCCGGGTACTTACCAAGCCGGAGGTTCCCACGAAGCCACCAATCTCTCTAATCACTACGCGCCGGCTATTGAGGCCGAGCGCAGGGATGCCGTCATGTCCCGGCGCCCGGCTTTAATTGCCGGCGCGTAGTGATGAGGGAGCAGGGAAGCCGAGGTCTGAAGTGCCAGACCTCGGGCTTCCCGAGGTCTGGCACTTCAGACCTCGGCTTCCCTGCTCTCTAATCACTAGGCGCCGGCTATTAATGCCGAGCGCAGGGATGATGTCATGTCCCGGCGCCTAGTGATTAGAGAGCAGGGAAGCCGAGGTCTGAAGTGCCAGACCTCGGGCTCCCACAACTGGATGGAAGAAAGAAGACAGAAGATAAGGTAAGAGATAGGGAGAAAGGGGGGAGAAATATATATATATATATATATATATATATATATATATATATATATATATATATATATATATATATATATATATATATATATATATATATATATATATACACACACACACACACACTGGTGTGTATATATATATATACTGGTGTGTGTGTGTGTGTGTGTGTGTGTATATATATATATATATATATATATATATATATATATATATATATATATATATACACATATACATATACATGTGTGTGTAAAGGCAGGGGTGTGTGGTGAGGGCAGTGTATAAATGTGTATGTATGGACAGGCATATGTGTATATATATATATAGATATATATATTATATGTGTGTGTGTGTGTGTAAGGGCAGTGCATGTATGTATATGTCAGCAAATCAACCAGCAAATCACCGGTAAGGTACATCGATTGCCGTGATTGGCTGGTTGTTGTACGCTGGGTAGAGGGGTAGTCTTATACGGCGAGTATAGTCCAAACTCTATATTTGGACTGTAAAAGTTGGGGGTCGTCTTATACGCCCAGTCGTCTTATACGCCGGAATATACGGTAATAATTTGTATACTTACTATAATTTGGTCGATTATATGCAACAATGGTGGTAAAAAAAGCAGTAAGCATTTCAATGTCCTGACTAAATTACAAAGAAAATCATTACCTTTAATGGTATAAACAAAGAAAAAATGCTACATTCAAACCATTGAAAACCTTGCTGTAAAAGCTATTCAACGTTCTGTGTAGTTTTACACCTTTTACACCTTTTTTGTTTACCTTCCACTAGATCTGACTAAACTAAACTTGCTTTCTTACAAGAAATCATGAAACACACTGAGCATGCACAAGTCAAGTTTAACCCTTGCAATGTTCACACATTATACACCCTGAGATATCACCATATGCTATTCCTACATTATTTACACACAATAAATGTGCTCAAATTTCACTTACAAGTCCTATCACGATTGTCAAATGCACCACTACCCATTTGCACGAACATATTGCCCCTATATATAAGTAATAGGCTATATGGAAAGGTTTTTGCAGGTTTGCCATCACATTTATTGTGCACTCCAATATCATATAATTGGTGGTTAAGTAGTTTTGCCATTCTCATAGCGCATGTTGTGGTATGGTTAAGTAATACGATCATTTAACAGTTACGTGTATCTTGTTGTAAATTAGAACAAACTTTGATTTGCTCTGTACATACTGTGTACAAAATGACTGTTCTATATTTGTGACTCTATATTTGTGGTTCTATAATAATTTTAAATTAACCTACACCACAAGCACTGTTCATTTATATAAAAAACTACCCTGGAAGATTATCTACAACATATGACAAAACCAAACATTAAACAAAATACCCTGCACATCACAAAACACAGCACTGTGCTAACAAGCTAAAGGAGTGGTAGAATGGTATCTTTGTTGCAGGTCTGTAAACTCAATCCGTGTGGTACTTGGTGCACATAAGCTTGATGCTCCAGAACAATATGTTCAGGTGTTCAGTGTCCGGAGATCCATTCAACACCCAAAGTACAACAGGACTTTCTTTGTGAACGATATCCAGCTGCTGAAGGTAATAAATGAATCAATTCTTCACCAGTACTCAGAGAGCTTGACTATGCAGCTTGTTATATTGCATTTATATTACTTGCTGTCATACCATATAATAAAAGAAGAAACATCTCGCTCTTTTGCTTAGAATGAATGTGTAAACATAAGGAAATCTAGAGAGGACAAATTTTACCAGACATTGAATTTGTAAGAATAAAGACCAAAATGGGAAACTAAGCATTCATTTTCTCTCTCAAAATTACCCTAATCAAATCACTATATTCAATAGAAAATCATTGCAAATTAAATATTTACACACTCTCGTGCCAGTCTCTTGCACTCCCACCCAACTCTAAAATGTAGCCATTCTGGAAGTGGCACATCTGATTTCACCATTGTCTTCTTATACCATTGTCTTCTTATATACTTTTGCTTTGACTGATTTAGGGCACTGGGCCGATTTTTAATCCCTGTCTTGCTTTATTTGTGGTTTTTGAAATCACCAATATGGCCTGTGTCTAGTGTATTTTGAAGAAAGATCACTCACTTTAACACGGCGGTGTAGCATATTCATATTTTGGAAGCTTCCAGGTTTGCCCTGAAGGCAAAGGCATAACATTTACCCCATACAGGAGCTGTGGTGAACATGGAGGGCACAAAAAATTAAAAATAGGCTCTTGGTGCACGTGTGTCCTAGGCATGTACAAGGTGTTTGTCACAATATCATTGGCTGACGTATAGTATGTGGAAAGTTTATACTCAGGGTCTATTAACTCTATATGTGTCATATAGGACAAATCTGAGGAGAGGGGGGCCTCTAAACACAACCTGTGTGTGTATGTGGGCTGAAAAATGTTGTGTTGTGCCGCTGCCTGTAGACACTTTCGATCACATCTGGTTACCATTCCCTCTGGGGCAGCTCTTTATTCTTTAGGTGGTGAGAAAGATATTTGACCTGTTCCACTGCCAGTTCTTCTATATTCCCACCTACTTTGAGGTAAAACAGGGTGTGCCCCATTTAAACCTAGCATTGCCCACTTAGTACATCCCCTGTCCCTTCACAGTTCTCAGATGGAGCAGAAAGTGGATAGCTCTTGGTAAGCCAACCCACAAAGTGTACAGGTAAAAGAACAGAGATTTTCTGTCTTTTCAGTCTTAAAGCGATTTCCTTATTTTGTTGTGTCACATGCTATAATTTATGCATATTTTCTTGCAGCTGAATGAATCTGCCATTATCAGTATAGGTGTAAGACCCATCAGACTTCCATGTAAAACCTCAACCTTGACTCCCAGAACAACATGCACAGTGGCTGGATGGGGTCGCGTGAGTGATTTGGGAGTCAAACCACCAGCTCTGATGGAAGCAGACGTCAGAGTGATAAGCCAGGAGACATGCAGAAAGTCTTGGAATGGCATTTTCAGCAGTATGATGTGTACGGCCACCCCTGGCAAGGTTAAGGGCTC
Source organism: Spea bombifrons (assembly GCF_027358695.1). Lineage (NCBI taxonomy): Eukaryota > Metazoa > Chordata > Amphibia > Anura > Pelobatidae > Spea > Spea bombifrons. The sequence goes on along the minus strand of NC_071087.1, from coordinate 77,983,192 downwards.
CTGCAGGGTGTGTATGAAGCATACAATTTACCTAGAAATGCAAACCAAATGCAAATACATTTATATACAATATGTTATATCTCTAATATGAGATGCTCTAATCTCTACAGGGTGACTCAGGTGGACCTCTTGTGTGTAGAAATCGCATGGAAGGACTGGTATCGTTCTCTGGAAAATATTGTGGGAATCCTGTCTCCCCGGATGTGTACACTAGTGTCTCATTTTTCTTGCCATGGATCCTAGAAGTGATTCAAAGATCTTGATGGTGAATCAATTGTGTTGGAGCACAAAACCTGAGAAAATAAACCCTAAATGTTACTGGTATACATTACCTTGGCAACTAATGGGTTTTGGCATCCAAGATACAGTATGAGGTTGTCATACTCAGAACTTACCATCAACAAGGACATGGTAAGACTGATGATGACTAAGCAGCCCTGGCACTTCAAGGTCATATGCTCTACTGCACATTACATATCAAGGCAGTGGCCACACACTACAGGACCTGAATTACACCTAGAGTGGCCCTATCAGTAAATATCCAGCCCTGTTGGCCATCGGTTCACTGGGCATTTGCGTGGTGTGCCATATGAGCAGTCTGGGCATGGCAGAGTATACTAGGGGGAGAACTCAGTAAGTCAGTAAGTAATTGTCACATGCAATTATATTATATTAATGGTTTTTACAATTTTCACTGCAACCACTTCTTTCTGTCTCCTCATGCTTCTCTCTTTCTACCACTTCAAGAAGTTTCAGAAAGGACCCTTCTGACATTGACCGTGTTTTTGAATAGCACAGAGAGACAGACACACTTATGTCACATGACCCTACATACAGAGGACCGAAATCTACTGGAGAGCTAAGGAGGGGTGTATGTTTGTATGAATGTGAGCATGGATGTCTGTGATAAGTGTATGTGGGCATGAATGTTTGTGTATAAGTGTATGTTGTCATGCATAGCTATGTATAAGTGTATGTGAGCATGGATGCGGATGTATAAGTGTGTGAGCATGGATGTCAGGGACCTACCTCATCTCCCCGCAGCTCCATCCATGTAACACGCAGTCACGGCCTACACGGTCGCAAACTGCACGATTGCACACCAGGCCACATCCCTGGCCTTTGGTATGGCCTGTGGCATGCAGGGCGAGTGCCAGTAATAGATTGATTGTGGGGGCGTGTCCTGGGGCCAAATGACGCAAGAGGACACTGGAGGCGGGACAAGTGGTGACGGACAGGTCACCACTGACTATGACCTATAAGGATGAAGGGTCTCTGAGATCTGGGGAGAGGAGCCAGGTTTTGGCAGACTATTTAAACCCCCAGCACTAATTCATCAATGCTTGATTGTTCAAGTCCCTTCCTGTATTTCCCATACCTCATTGCTGGATACTCGTTATTTGAATTCTATGAACTTTGACCTTGGCTTGCTTACAGACTTTGCTGATACTCTTTCCCCAGACCACGGATTGCTGTACGGTACCGTTTATGCCTTTGTTTCTATTAGTGCTTAGTGGAATAAACCATTGTTGTTATACCATTCCCTGGTTTTGCATCTGGTGTCTCTCTGTGGTGTGCTCCAACCCCTACACACCCTGACAATGGATGTATAAGTGGTGTGAGAGGGTGTGTGTGTGTTAGTGAGTATGTGTAAGTGTGTAAGCATGTAAAGTGTGCTTTCATATGTGTGCCAGGTTGGACAGGGGACAAAGGGCAATCTGTTTTGAGGCAAAGAAAACCTGGAGCAAACATGGCACAGGCAGGCTGTTTGGGGCAAAGGTGGCCCTCACAAGCTGTTTTGGGGCAAAGGATGTACTAAAAACACAAGAAAAGAAAACACACACCACTAGTGTAAATGAATAAATAATACTTTCCCTAATTAGGCAGCAGCACCCAAATAAGCGTTCCTCCAACACTTAATCTATACAATTCTTCCAAATGGAGCACACATCCACATGTATGCAAATGAGGCTTAGCAGTATTGCAAGTAAGTAGTGCACTCACATTTCCAAGGACATAATGAGCACATTTATGTCCTTGGAAATGTGAGTGCACTACTTACTTGCAATACACTATTTTTTTCAAAAATCTTTTTTCCCCTATGTGGATGTGCGCCCCATTTAGAAGAATTGCAAAGGATGTACTCACAAGCTTTTTGGAGGCTAAAGTGGCACTGTGGGACATGTTGCTTGGTTGAGAAGGCCCAGGGCAATTTGCGTATTGGGGCCCTGCCATTTCTAGTTATGCCCCTGCCAGCAATATTTTACTTATATGTATAAATAAAATGGAACACAAACATATAATGATAGTTCATATATAATATTTATATTTCTTAATTTTGCTGTGGACACACACATTTGTCCTAAAATCACATAGCTTGATGAGAATGACTTATAAGATTTTTTAGATGGAATATTAGCAGAAGAAAATGGAGCTACGAGCACGCATCCCTTAAGCTCTCCATAAATAATTGCTTATGACCAGGGCCGGCCTTAAGTGTTCAGGTGCCCTGTGTGGACTACTCCTCTGGCAACTAGTTTTAATTAAAGATTATTTATGTGCAAGTGCAAACAAGTAAAATATGATATACAACTAGTATCAATAATATACATTAAATATAAGAAAAACACAGCTAATCTTTGTAACAAAATCTTTTTTTTTAAATATTGAAAAAATTGGACCCCAGAAAGCATTTCCTTGGGCCCCGCTCCATGCTTCTTAGCATGCAATCACTCCCTCCGCTCCAGCACCAAAAAAAATAAAAATTGCCACACTGATTGCAGATTAGGGGTTGACTGTGAGAGTCAGTGCAGGTCTTCCCTCCTTCTGACCGTATCGTGACCTTGAGTGGTCCTCTCCCCCCATAATCATCCCCAGAGTCCCTTTGTCCCCTCATTTGCTAAGCCACACCTCTCTTTTCCTTCCTCCCTGTGAACTATAGATCAAATAAACAACACATGTAAACAGCACTTGCATCACCTGAATAAGACATACAAACCCTATATTTGCAGGTATACATAAATAATGTATGGAAACATGGCATAGCAGGTATAGATAAAAATAATAACACACAAACCCAGTTTTGCTGGTATAGATAAATAAAAAATCGCATGTTAACTCAGCATTGAAGATATAGATCAAATAAACAGAATTAGACATACAAATCCTGAATGTGCAGCCCAGTGTGAGCCAACTTTGTCCCCAAACAGCCCATCATAAAACATATTTGTCAGCAAACAGCCCACCTTTTGCCATCTTTGTACCATAAACACCCTACATGTGCCATCTTTGCCTTTTCCCAAATCACTTAAACATCCACACAAAACACTTCAATACAGTCACTCACTCACACCAATCATTTACACATATTCATTAATGCATTCTCACAAATCATGCAAGCAATTCATCCACACAATTCAATCTCACTTTTTATTTATTTCAATATTCTTACTATCCCCTTTCTCACTATCTACCCCCTCTCACTATGTACCCCCTCTCCCACTTCTCAGTCTACCCCCCCTCACTATGTACCCCCTCTGCCCACTTCTCACCATCTACCCCCCCTCTCCCCACTTCTCACTATCTACCCCTTTGTAGTTCACTTACCTTGATGAAGTCTTTTAGTGGAAGCGCAAGGCAGCGACTAGGCGGGTGGTGGTAGGGAGCTGAGGAGATAGAGGGGCGCCGAGTTCTTACTGAAACCTTTTTCATGAGCAGCCGTTCGGCGCCCCTCTCTCGCCTCCGCTTCCTGCTGCCTGGGTGCACACTGTACATCAGCCTCAGCACATTCCCTACAAACAAAAGCCTAGCTCGTCTGAGCACTTACTAACATATAACTTCCTCACTACTACCTTCGCTGCCTGAACTGACCTCTGCTTATCTTGACTTTGTCTACGTCTCATCCTTATCAATACCTCGCTTTTGATTCCCCACGTCTCCTGCCTTGCATATTGGCCTCCGACTACTAAACCCGACACTGACACACATACATACAGGAACTAGCCTAGGACTATATGATAACTATTGGAGATTCCGTCACATCGTATGGCCATAGTATGCTTAGCCAACCGCTACACCAAAGTACTCCAATGACGGTGGGTCCTAACGCTAAAGCCTGCCTATGGAAGTACTAATAAACTGAACATTGAATCTATACACATATCAGAGAGACATACCTGTAGACTGCTGACTGAGACAAACAGAACACATAGGTGGGGCACACCTTATAAAGGAAACAGAGCTGAAGCAAACAGCAAGACTGGAATCAAGGAATCAGAGCTTCAGGACAGAACCTGCCTGGGAAGAGCGTGACACTTACTACCCTCTTTCTCACTATCTACCTATCCCCCCTTCTGACTATCTACCCCCTCTCCCTCCTTTCTGACTATCTTCCAGAGGTCCTGCAGTGGTATCCTTACCTTCCAGAGGTCCTGCAGTGGTATCACAAGGCCTCTGTCCCCCTGCTATGCCGGATGCTGCTTCTCTGCTGAGCGCCTAAATATGACGTCATATTCCGGCACTCAGCATGACATGCCGGCACCGCAACCGAGCTATGTGCCTCGCGGAGGAGATGGAGTGGCACCAAGCGGTTGCTGAAAACTTCATGAGCAACCGTTCGGCGCCCTTCTCTCTCCTCCGCCTCAATTAACAAAAAAAAAAGACAGCGTTCAATTAGGCTGCATGGGACCTAGGCAATCCGGGCCATGTGGTCACCTAGTGGCGCCCCTGCTGCCATGGCGCCCTGTGTGCCCTTGCACACCCCAAAGGCTGGCCCTGCTTATGACCATGCAAGTGGACTGTGGTGCTTTAAAATGTGTTTTACTTTGACAAAACATTAATTGCACTTTTGACTATGTTATGCCCTTGTTGACTTTTTTTTGCCATTTAAAGATTTGTTCAACCATGATTCCCCTTTTCCATGTTTAGTGTATCCACACAAGCTATACAAATAGTTATTTCTCTTTATTTATTTCTTTTTTGTATAGTTTGTCACTTATTATGAATAATATGTCAAAAAGAAAAAAAAAGGAAAGTTAGGAAAATCTCAATTTAAGCGTTGAGAACAGCATATCTGTCAAGCCACACAAAAAACTGAATGCTAATATCACTGATAAATGTCAGCATCAAAGTCGGCAGACAGCATGTATAGCCAGCCATTTTCTATTCGGCTCCACCCAGTGCAGGCAGTCAATGGATATCACAAGTTGTTACCACATTGGGAGACCAAACATTATTCCTACAGTCATCTTATCGCTATACCACAAGGTTACAATGTTTTTTATTCTCGTTATCGCCTCTCAGGAAGCCCACAGGCAAAATGCATCAGTTGTTTTGTTTCATAGTTATAAGACCAGCCAAAGGCTTCATGTAGTGTATGTACTTACAAGCATTGTAAAATCTCCATGAAATGTGCTTCATATGTGTTTAACCCTGTCTATTGGACATCTGTAACCAACGCACACCAAACATTTGTACCATATTGTTTTCTCTATCCATGAGGGCAACAGGGAATTTGCCCACTGGTAGTGTTTGCTGCAGTTATTTCTTTTTTGTTCTTTTATTCTTTTTTCTCCTGATGTAATCTTATTACCATCTTTGATTTTCAATTATCACATACACACACAAAATTTCCAATTGTTTCCAATAGTACTTCATGTGTCGCAAATAAACCCTATCTTCTTATTCTTTATTCTGAATGATTAACCACTCAAGAAACTATTCAGATGCTTTTCAAGTTTCTATGGTAACTGTCATGGAAGCCTCCGTGGCATGGACTCTGGAGGGGAATGAGTGCCAGCCTCCTTCCTACAGACTATGGGCCCTGATAAGGAGTGCCACGTTATCCAAATCGTAAGAGACTCTAAAGACTGTGGAGCTCAGAAACAGATTTGGTGTTCCTGCATTTTGGGACTGTGACGGTTCCTAGAGTCACCCTACCCCTCAGTTAATGTTATCCAGTGACATGAAGCCTTTTTGTGTGTTATTAATAAAAATGTATTTTATTTTTGCCTTATTTCTTAACCGTTTACACACAGCACACTAAGGTCTGGGAGATAATCTAATCAACACAATGTGTATTCCTTATGTTAGGGGTGTCTGTGTCCTTTTGTATTGTTAATCCCTTTACTGCCCCTGTTGTCTCTGGGAGGCAGATTAAGGGGGTGGTTTGTATCGCAGTATCTTGTTTTATCTTAATGTGTGTTTTGCTGGATATATCCAGCCGTCTGTATCTAAAATAAATCAGTTCTCCTCTTGTTGTACCTAAAGACTAGTCTCGCCTGGTTATTTGGGTACTGGATAGCGATATCCCTTTACTTTGCTTGGGGACATTGCATACGGATTGCGGGGAATTATTGTCCTGAAGGGAGAAGTCACCCTTGGCGGAGAGGGACAACCTGAGGTCCCTGGTCGGTCCGTCACAGTAACAACCTATCAATTTGTGTCATGTGTGACAAATGCCCATGGGAAAAAAATATGACTAAGACAAAATTTGACATGACCTAAACCTCCAAAAATAAAAATATATCTACACTATTCTGAAACTGTTATGAGAAATAGCTGTTAAAATATATCTAACATAGCAAGGGAAAAACTGACATGTACTGTATCATTTACATTACTAGAAAGCAATGAATTACTGAGTTCTAATGACTACCTCAATATATATAAAGTAAGATAGCTCTTCAAGCTGACCTGACAAAGGCCTAATTTCTTCAGAAGCCTTTTCATTTTCTGTGGGAACGACCTATATCAGTGCCTTCTTTTGTGTCACAGTATTCATAATTCAAGATGAAGCAGCAGCGTAAGATTTGTAACATTTACAATGACAGCCTTTGGCATGATTCACATCGTTCATGGTTTACTTCTTATTCTCTATAATACATCTTTGTAATCAAGTTGTAAAGATTTCCACAAATGACTCTACACTCCTCTCACAAACACTATTATGACAATTGACATCCTTAACTTAAATAGGTAAGCATGAAAAATGATGAAGAAAATGTAATTTCCTTACATAATTATTTATTGTTCTCCATGTTTTTCTACTTGTGTATAAGATGTGCATATCAAACACATATAAAAGGATATATGTATAACCAAGCCCCTGCCTGTTTAAAAAGTTGACCCCCACAAAGGAGATATACGATTCAATATAAAGGGCTATATTGACTACATCAAGTGCTCTGTATTTCTCCCTTGATCACTTCCTGGATCCATGGCAAAAAGTATGAAACACGTGTGTACACATCTGGGGTGAGAGGATTTCCACAATGCTTTCCAGAAAAAGAGACCAAGCCTTCCAGACGATCCTTACACACAAGAGGTCCTCCCGAGTCACCCTGCACAGGTCAAATGATGTAAGATAAATATACAGCATACTCGCACATGAAACATTTCAAGGTAGCTTAATGCTTCATACTCACACTGCAAAATCCTTTGATTTTTCCTGGGGTAGCAGAACAAACCATACTTTGGAAGATATCAGGCCAAAAATTCCTGCAGTATTTCTGGCTGATTATATCGACATCTGTCTCCATCAAAGATTTAGGTTTGAGATGTGAATCAGACACATAACCCCAACCAGCCACTGAGCAGGGTGTTCCAGGCTTTACTTTTGAGGATTTACGTGGAAGAGCGATGGGCTTCACTCCTGTACTGACGACGGCAGAATCATTCAGCTGATAGAGTGAGAGAGAATATTAAAATTAAATGAAAGAGCAAAAAAGACGTACCCTCTTCAAATCTGGACACGTCTAAAGTTGCTCTGCTGGGACCAACACCATTGTGGGTATATCACAACTGTTGATACATCTAATAACACACAGATCATCTACTTTTCCAGGCTTATGAGTTTTCATTTCATTACATGCTCTCTCAATCTCAATTAGATTGCCACATGAAGAATCCTGGTGCATTAAATGAGGTATCTCTAAACAAAAATAATTTGGAACGGTTGGAACAGTTTATTAGAATAGTATTTGATGATTACCTCATATACTTATTGTGGGTTAATGATTTCATTAATTACCTTCAGCAAAAGGATATCATTCTCATAGGTTGACATACTGTAATTGGGATGCTTAATGGAATTTAAGACACTGAACACCTGCAAATATTTGTCTGGTGCAGAAAATTTATGAGCGCCAAGTACCACACGGATGGAGTTCGCAGACCTGCAATGAGATTAACAAAGATGTTGTATGAATTATACATATTTTAATATAAAAAAAGTATATTTGGAATGGGTGTTGTGATGTGTAAGGTAAGTCAAGGGAAAGGATGCTGTACGTACAGCTACGAAAATACTAAACAGCAAAAACAAATCTTATTTCTACATGTGAGCTAATTCTGTTCCTTATCTATGGCTATGGTTATTATTATTATTTTGCATAGTGTGTGTCTCAGTATCCCAGGCTTCAATATCTGTGAGGCTCAGCATGTGGTCTCCGAATATAAAGAATCATAGTTTATTAGAAGCTTTATTTTGGCCTAGTCACCCAGTTGCTCGGTAGAGGCAATTGAGAGAAATGATTCGTATCAGTGCCATTGAATATTAATGTAATAGTCTATAAATCTCAACAGCTCCGCAATGTGTGAAAATGTATCCATGGAAGCAGGCATCTACCCAAATTTCAGGTGAAATTTGACTAGCCTGGACAGAGGCATAAACAAGGTGATGTATTTTGGGTTTGAGGTCAGTTTCATTCCCATGCCATCATGTGGGGTAAGGGGTGTTAAGGGCATAATGTAAGGTTCTAATATTAAGTGTCTTGTCAAAAAAAGATCCTCTTTGGGTGTGTCAGAGATGTGACATTAGACTTAATGTAGTTTGAAATGTGGAGCCAAGTTGTCAGATAATTTCCAAGGTATCCCAAGTGTGTAATTTAATACAAATATTTATTTTCCTATTTGTGTAAAATCACATTTACCTCATTTACCTTTTATATAGATGGATGATGGTAAAGAGCTCTGTAAAGTAACTTCAAAGGAAGTTTTGCCCTAAACAGAAACAGTATTTTCTAAAATAAGATGGCTAGTAAGCTTTCCTGGTCTTTACTGATGTGGACACTACCCTACCTGATCTGGTTGCTCTGTCTTTACTACATTGCAGTTTGGGCCAATCATGCAACCTTGTGTCAGCAAAAGCTACCATCTGGCTATATAAATAAACCAAATTTGGTAAACAAGTGGTTACCTCATACCCTAAATGACACTTATTATCATTTTCAATAGTATAACTTTATCTAGTGTAGGTAAGATCAAAAGCATCAGGAGCTGAAATGTGCTGTAGATTGTAGAAATGTTTATTTAGGCAACACGATGAAGAAGGCCACTCTTGGGTAACTATCTCCATTTCCATATATGTTTTCCATGGCTACCCACTTGCATCATGAGAGCTGTCATGGGCAGTTGAATGCATTAGAATAGCTCCCAACACATCATTTTTTGTTTCTTTCTTTCTATGCCTCTTTCAGAATAATTATATTATACGCATTTCCTGGTGTCAACCCTCTGATGCTATGCTTCAGAGATCCAACATGCTGCTTTTCATGTTGGATGAGAATTAAAAAGGCTGAGCATTGCATCATATCTTAGTGATGAAACTTGCACTTTCAATAAAATGTATACTATTTGACATAAATTTAATAAGGTCCATCAACTCCACAGGATCTAGAGAAGATTCTCACATTGGTGAGAAAGTCCTTCCTCTGGTTTATGCAAGTACCTAATGTGATGTCGCAACCTGCATGTGTTGCGATTATGTATTATATAAGCAAATAGAATTTGTGTACTTCCTCTTACAGGTCGTCCATGCAGTGTGCTGCTGTGAGTACCCATTTACTCTTGATGAGAGCCCCTCCACAGAAATGGTCATTCTTGTATTGCAGTGATGCCATGTAAGGTCTGGAGTGTGGTTTGGCTTCATGCCCCCCTACAATCCAATATGCTCCTATATAAGACAATAAGAGAGATGTCAGTTATCATCCATTGTTGGTATCTGGTGATACCTCCTTTAAAAATGCATGAATCATGAAAACTATTTATCATCTTTCTTTTCTACTTTTAGATTGATAGCGACATGATTTCATAAAACAGTGACCTACAGTGTTTTGTTTTCTTTACAAACCGTAGTATGTTAGATCATATTTTATATTATGACATCACTGGAAATGATGAGTTACCTGCATTTTGTTATAACTCCTGTCACAATTTTCTGCTAAAGCCTGTGATGTTGAAGACTTTATTTTCAGCATCATAAGAAATTGTAAGATGATTGCCTAGCAAGCATGTACACCAGAGGAGAATAATATTATCAAGACAAAAAGGTTTTAACATACCTATGCACCTCAATATTTGTATACATAAACCGTACTCCTATAATTATAATATCTCTTTTTTTCCTCTTATTTGCATTCTTACAGTGCCTTTTAACCGGTATAATATAATGTTCCTGGCAATTCTCACACATGAAAAATGTATTTAATGGGAAAACATTAATCTTACTCTCTTTTTTTTGTGTGTTCGATTTCTATTATTTCATCCCACGTTTGGGGTATAATAAGTAATGCGGTCTGAATTGACTGTGAAAACAGGAAATTTCACTAAAGCCACAGGAAAAAGGAATGTTCTGGCTGGGCAGATACAAAAAAAAGTGTAGCCTGTTAAATTCCCAATGCAGGGCAATTAATTAATTAAGAGGGTTTTTTTTTACTATCACCCTGCAAAAAGCCAGAGAGTGACATAAACATGATTTTCAAATCCATAATTTATTGTAGTCCTTGGAACTATGATATACCAGCAGTGTATAGTGATCACAAAACAAAAAAAGATGACTAAACGTGCTTAATCATAAGTGTCGTAAGTGCGGCATCCAGTATGTAGGTCGCACAACCTGTCCACTGAAATTACACATTTTAGAACATCTTTCTAGTGTTTAGTATAAGTCTACAACTTCCCCATAGGTAGTTTTTTCCATTGGGCAAATGTCCCAAATTGCAGACATTATATTATTCTATTGTGCAAAGGTTGAACTAACAGGAAGTATATTTAATTTTTCATTAGTCTACACGTATTCCACAGGTACTTAACTCCCAATAAGATATATCCCATTTTATTGGATGATATATTTGTTATATTTTGTGTCAATATATTATTTCTTGAGGTTTACTTGACTTTATTTTATTTATTTATTTATTTATTACTTTATTTGATTGATTATGCTCTTACATTTTGTTTTGTTTTTATTACTTAAATGGGTTTCTTTTATCCTATTAGTTTGTTTATTCTTATTACACATTTACTTGATTTTTGTGTATATACCGTATGTTTTCATCAGTATTATTTATATCATGTTTAGTGAGGTGGATACTATGATTACAGTTCTAATGTTTGTTATGTTTCATTTTCTTTTTTTTTAATGCTGAAATTCATGCTCATATGATGACACTATATAAAATAATAATAATAATAATAATAATAATGTATATAATAAAGTATGCTTACATTTCTGGTATCTTGAACAGATATGCAGGGTTCGGGTGGAATATGGTTGGATTCATTACCTTTTTTGGTTGTACAGAGACTCTGTTTTACTTCCCCCATCCCTGCACAGCTGTACTTAAATTTATTTTTCAGCGTATTAATTGGTGTTTAGCCTTCTTTTTTGTTTTCTGGTCTCCATACACTGCTGTTATTTTATAGGTCCAAGGACTACAATACATTTTGTTTATTTTATGGACTGAATATCCTTATTGTGTTCCAGTGTCAGCTGGTGCATTATTTGGTGACAAGTTCAAACTCATTTTGTTCACTGGACCCATAAGGGTAACATGATGGCGTCCATAATAAAAATTATACCACACGGGGCAACAAGTATTCTTATGTAACACAACATTATATATTTTCATAAGTTTTTGTGATTAAATGGCCACCCTTTCACTCTACTTTAATAAATATCAGAACATTACCTGCGTACAGCACACATATACTACTGGTTAATGCACCTACCTTTATTCAATAAATAATTAAGAAATTATTAGTGACCTGCAGAAGTACCTTGACATTGTTATATATTTTCATTTCTATTTTTTTTTTATTAGCTTTTCACCCTTTTAAGCAAACTAAATACCGTATATTCTTAAGATGTCTCAGACAATCTAAGTTCAGAATGTTGTTCTGAAATGGAAGTCATCTGGGCTTCAGTTTCATTGATAAACTACAATTTGTGCGTTTAATCACTACAATGTATGTTTTCACCCAAATTTAAGAGAAAGCTTCAGGCTTCAAAAATGCGTGAGGTGACTTAAGTTGAAAATCCCAGAGTTGCATCTGAGTTAACTTTAGCTGCTAGCAAAATTATTTGACTATTCGGCATCTCTACACCTCAATGGAAGCTGTTCAAGTCAGGACCAGTTCCCCTTACCGGGATGCTCACTACATTCACCCACAGTCTCAAGCTTATAAAATGATGTCCCCTGTAAACTGCCTATGGTCCCTCACTTTCCCCAACCCATGTGCAGCAAATATATGAATGCATAATAAGTCTCAGAAATGCTGTGGCACCTTAATAGGTTACAGGATTCTACCCCAACATATCCTAGCCTGATATGCCACAAAATTGGTAGTCATGTTTACTCAAAATGCTCCTACTGAATAAAAATGCAGTTTTGAACGTCAGTATACAATTGGCAGCATTGCTTGTCTTAACCTTCTCCTTTCATGATTCGCACCTAGTACGCAAAAATCTGAAAACAGCACTAAATAACAAACCATGTTTTCTTTGGTTTACCTAGAACCGTCCTATGAAGGCACAATTAGCATGTCATATGTATGTAGGAAATAAACATATATATATATATATATATATTTGTATTATAATTGTTTTAAAATAAGTGATTTTACCTGAGAGAGGGAGACTGCACAGAGTTGTGATCAGTAGTAGCAGATGTTTCATGACTAAGTCTCTTTCTGCATGTGTATGTAGGAACTAGACGTTGGCTTTTAGGTTGTAGAGTGAGAGTTGCTAATGATTTTCATCAGACTCTGATGTTGTAAGAAGAGTCTTCTTGCGAATAGTTTATCTTTCTGGTAAGGGAGGAGGAAGTGAAACGTAGAAACAATCATACTTAAAGTCCATCTGTATGCTGTACTATTGAAATGGGATCACCTAGAAATTTATTTAATATGGGTGCTAGGAAAGTCATATTTGTGCAAAATGGGTCCTTATGTCTGCAAACTGTGTACTGGGGCAAGTCCTTATGTGTGCAATCTGGGTGCTGGGGCAAGTCCTTATGTGTGCGCTTGAACACTTGAGGCCTGCGGCTGCATGGAGAAGAGAGAGAGGCACTGTACTAAATGAGTGAGCGGCCGGAAAGCCACCTGGAACAAGTGACACAGCACTTGGCTAGTGTGCTGGCTGTAGGGTGACCACATTGGCCACGTTTTCCAGGACGCATACAATTTTTACATATTGCTGACCAGCCCAGACAAAATGCTGCCCTGCAGTATGTGGTATGTATAGGCTTATGGAAGAGAACCAATTAGTTACTTTTAGCAGCCGGCTAAAACAGAACTTAGGAAGCAATCAGCAGATGAGTAAAACATTTTTAAAAATAAAAGTAAGAAAAAGTCATTTAAAAAAAATATATATTCATAGTAAATTAGATGTGGGTGTGGGTGCACTAATGATGCAGCTTTGAGGCATGATTTGTGGGTCCTCCCCCGAATAAAAATGGCTGCCCCAAACTGATCATCAAAGACGGCGGCGGCCGGTTAAAACAGAGCTTAGGAAGCTATCAGCAATCGCTTCCTAAGCATACTTGATTAGTAAAATTAAAAAAATAATTTTAAAAAAATGATAACAATGGTAAAAATAACCCCCCACTGTCACAAAAAGTTTTTTATGAGCAAGTCCTACAATTAGCGCTATATCTTCACTTGTCGCATGGAAAGAGTTAAAATATTGGCATTTTAAATGCCTATGGGGTGCCTAGTTTTAAAAAATGTATGAGTTGATGGGGTAAATCGAATTGGCCGGCTTCAAAGATGTCCCAAAAATGGGACATGGTCACAGACTGACCAGATGTCCAAATGCCAAAAAATGCAGACCTCACAAAGGTGGCCTTTTACCTCCCAAATTACCCAACAGGAGTATCGCTGTACTCAGGAGATGTTACTGAACACATATTGAGGTGTTTGACAGGGACATATACCAGGAGCAGAAAATTCATACCTGAAGGAAAATGCCTACCATAAAGTTTGCTAAAGGCTGATGGTAGAATTGGCTGTCTGCCGGACATAATCCCCTCAGCACGTGATAAGACATCTGCAAAACTGCAAAACCATCATCTGATCCTTTACCTTTTCCTGGTAAGTTTTATCCTGTAATCCATGAACCATTTTAGTAGCCCTTCTCTGAACATTCTCCGACATATCTATATCCTTCTGGAGATACACACCAGGGCCCTGTGTGTAGCAATGTTATACAAGCAACCTGCAGAGGGTGCTAGAGAGTTCAGTGTGAGTTGTAGTAACTGGAGTTTGGAGCTTACCAGCTCAGCATGGCAGTTGTATGTTATGAAGCTATGCATAATAAAGAAGCCTGTTTTACCCTTAACTAGAGTGCATCAATCTATGCATAGGAGGTATCAAAACACTGTGGTTTCTAGTTATGCCCCTGCTTTACTGGTATGTACAAACTTGAGAAAATGTACAATGTGTGTATAGTGGAAAAATAATGTTTTCATCCTAGTGTGCTAACAAAACAGATTTATGATTTAAGTTTGGATCTCAAGAGCGCCTTAGTGGAAAGAGCTAAAACAAGCTTGTGTAAGCATAACAAAAGAGGAAGAAAGTCATGGTAGTATACCAGAAAATGCATAAGAGGAACCAGAGGTCAGTTTAGCCCAGAAACTGCTGATAAAGAAAAATAAAGCATAAATGAAATTAAAACTCAAAATGAATGATCAATTAATGAAAATAATTAAAGAAATTCTGCCATATAATCCTAGTTTGGATGCTTTTAGTATTGTGCATGTATTTGGATTACATTGATATAAGCATAGTTTGTCAGTCAAGCAAAAAAACTATTTAAGGAGTGGATATCAACTGACATGAGTAGGGGATTAACTCCTCCTGTAAATTCATCCACAGTGGAATATGATAAAATAACACATGGGGCAAGACTTCAACAGGGAATGCCAATCCAGCAATTGAAATACTTAAAATTTAAAATCGACCATTTCTTAATCTCAGTTTATTTCTTAATGAGATATGAGCAGGCTTACATAATAGTTTTTCAAATTCCTGATGATGCAAACTCTTGCTGCTGCATTATTGGCCACATCTAAAGTATCTAGACACTAGCATAGCTTCAGTACGCCGGGGGCGTGGCTTGCTGCTCACCAAGATGGCTGCTTAAGCCTTGTGCTCTGCAGCTCCTCTCTGCTCTATTAAGCTTAAAGTGCGACTTTTTCCACTCTCCGCTGAGATGGGGAAAACCAACAGACCACCTGGAATCCCCCGGTCACAGCCGCAGCGAGAAAGGACAGCACTTACCTCTATCCGCTCATATTTCCAGGGGTCTGTAGACCCGGACTCCGGAGACTCTCTCTCCAAGATGGCGCCTTCTCCCGCCAGGTCCCACGAGGACTGTGTGGAAGAGAGAAGCTCTGAGGCCTCTCAACTGCTCGACCCAGCCATACGCCACGCTCTGCAACTACTGCCTACAAAAGAGGAGATGATTCCTCTGATTGAGAAAGCCACGCAAGGTATACGAGAGACGCTGTCCGGAATTAAATCAGATGTCCGACAGCTGGGAGACCGAGTCACTGCCACGGAAGAAGACACCGTCAAGATTATGGATACGGTGGACCAACTGACACAGCAGGTCACTACCCAAGCAGATGGAGTTAAACAGCTTTCCCGCCGCCTGGAAGACCTGGACAATAGGGGACGCAGGAACAACCTGCGAGTCCGCGGCATTCCTGAATCGGTTCCACCTGAAGATTTACACTCTACTTTACAACACATCTTCAACACTATACTTTAACGAGACCCCGACACCTGCATTAAGCTTGATAGAGCTCACCGAGCCCTGAGACCCCGGGGTGACCCGGACGGTCCGCCGAGGGACGTTATCTGCCGTTTACACGACTACCCGGTGAAGGAGCAGATCCTACGTGGTTGTCGATCCAGCCCATCCATTAAGTGGCACGAGTCGGACATCTCTCTCTTTCCTGATCTATCGCCTATAACGCTACAGACGAGATGAGCACTGAAGCCCTTGACGGCGGTTTTGCGGGAAGCTTCCATCCCATATCAGTGGGGCTTCCCCTTTGCCCTGATCGCTCGCAAGAACTCTAAGACCTACGTTCTGAGACAAGCCTCTGATGCCCCAACGTTCCTGGAAGCTTTGGGCCTCCCAAGGATGCATATCCCGGACTGGGAGACATCCTTCCTTGCACCGGCTCCTCTCAAGGACTCGTCCTCGGAGTGGACCACCTCATCTCGCCGACGCAAACGTCAGAAAATGCCTCCTGCGTGAGCTCCTCTCTCCTTCGTTGCGACTCTGCATTTCTTGGTCTGGAGGGGCCCGGCTGCACCCCGTGATTCTCTGCGACCGCGACCTTAGACGCCTTCGACCTCGCCGCCTCGCTCCTTTGGCTGGACATACTCCGCTGTTCCGGTCCGTCTCGCGGGACTCTTGGTCACCGACTCCTCACTCTCGGGGTCACCCATGCCTTCAGTTGCCCTCAACCCACGGGACACTCTTGGTGAACTCCTTCTAGACCACACAGCAGCCCATGTTACGTAAGCAGTGCCCCTTAGGGCTGGCTCCTGCTCCTTTTCAACCTTCTCGACCTCAGAGATGGTCCTCTTATGTTTGTTCTTTTTGCTTATTGTTTATGCTCATATTGCCTTCTTACATGCATATTCACGCACCGTTTATTTATCTCACATACTGACACGTTTAATCGGGGTGCCTTCTTGCTCCCTGATGCACATTCAGATATACTCCTCAACTGCTACCCTCACGCTTTCATTGTTATGTCGCTTTCTCACACTGCGTGTCTTATCTGTTAGACCCTCACAGTTTCCTAGGACAGGTCTTTCCTTTTACACATCTCTTACAACGGGTCTATTGTTCTGTAATTGCTATACATTATGATAACGGTTCTGTCTGGTTTTGCTACACTGAGCTTATCACGTTGCGGGCGCAGGCGTACTGTACTCCTGTGAGCTCCACTATGACTTACCGTCCTTCCCATCATGCATGTCTTCACTACTAAGTCTTACTTTTTTTTTTTTTCTTGTTTTATTTTATGCTTTAGCCGGCACGTTCATGTGCCCAGCGGAGAGGCTGCGAGGCATGTCCCGACCCTCGCTCATGTTGCCTTTTCGTGCTACGTGCCTCTTCTCTTTCTGTACACTCACCCCCATCAGAGTCTACCCACCTATCCCTACTGGGTTAGGAAATGGGTTATCAACCACTTGTTTGATTCAATGGCTCAATACCGGATGCCATGGCATCGGGCAACTCTTTTGCCCTGCTTTGTTTTCTTATGTTGTGTTTTCCTATGTTGACTTTCGTTCCAGTTATGTGATTACTGTCCAGTTGGGTATGTGCTCCGCTTTCTCTTCTATTCGAAGACCTCGGCCCATACTCTTTCATGGCCCTTGACCATATTAAAGTTACGTCCCTGAATGTTAGGGGCCTCAACAAACCCCAACAAAGTTCTAAATTGTTTACCTTACAATCTTTTAAGACTAACATTGCATTTATACAGGAGACTCACTTCCTTAGTACAAAACAATTTACAATGACCAATACATTTTATCAGACCACATACTTTGCTAGCTCTTCCACGTCTAAGACTAAGGGAGTTGCGATATTAATACACAAATCCACTCCGTTTCAGTGTACCGATGTCTGGAGAGACCCGGAGGGCAGGATCCTCTTGTTGAAGGGGTATATTGGTCTGCACAGGATTACTTTGGCTAACATATACGCTCCTAACAAAGACCAAGCCTCCTTCTTAGCTAACACTCTCTCTAGATTGGCTAGTTTCCAGGAGGGCCTAACTATCTTTGGGGGGGACTTGAACATGGTGCTCGACCCCAAATTGGATTGGTCTGTGGTCCGCTCCCATATGCCTTATGCCAAAATTAAGCGGGTTAAACGTATGCTGTTGTTGAATCAGTTGGCAGACTCCTGGAGATCTCCTGGATTATAAATTTTTTTCCGCGTTACATAACCGTTACACGCGAATAGATGCTCTATTTGTGTCACATCACCACCTCTCCTACCTCTCCTCCTCGTCTATTGGCTCTCAGATGACCGACCATGCTCCTGTCCATATGACTCTGCGCGTGCCTTTCTCCCCTACAAAGCATTGGTGTTGGCGATTGAATGAGAACCTTATTGATAACCCCACGCATATAGATGACTTTTCATCTCACTTAAAACATTATTTTGCTGAAAACGATCTGGGTAATATTCCTATACAGACGCCCATAAGGCTGTCATACGTGGCCACTTTATTCAACTTGGGGCAAAATTGAAACGAGCGGATCAATTGACCCTGGTCTCGCTCAGTCGTCAGATTGCGGAACTCGAACTCCAGCATAAATTTTCTTTGGCCCCAGAGATTCTGGAGCAATTGACAGCTCTTAGGCATCGCCTCTCTACCCTCCTTGACTCCCGCGTAAAGCAGAACTTTCTATTCACTAGCAGTCTCTTCTTTCAGCTAGGCGACAAACCTGGGAAGCTACTGTCTAGGGCCTTGCTTGCTAAACGCTCCGCCACCTTCATACCTAAGATACGAGACTCCCGGGGCACCTTACATCATGAAACATCCAAGATTGCCGCCTGCTTCCATGAATTTTATAGTAATTTATACAATTTACCCAAGGGCCCAGATTCGACTCCCTCCATTGAGGAGCTTTCGGATGCCTACTTGGCTAAACACTTACACCGCAAGCTGTCCCCCGCTGAACAGTTAACGTTAGACTCCCCAATTACGTTGGAAGAACTTACCTGTGCCATTAAATCGCTACCTCGGGGCAAGTGCCCTGGGCCTGACGGCTTTACCCCCCTCTACTACCAAAAGTTTTTACATGTTTTATGCCCTTACATGCTCTCTCTGTTAACGCATTAGCTAAAGGATCACCCCTGGATCGGCAGTCAAATGTAGCCCATATCACGGTGATCCCTAAGCCTGGAAAGGACACTGAACTGTGCGGGAGCTACAGGCCGATCTCCCTCATTAACACCGATCTAAAGATTCTGGCGAAGATCCTAGCTACAAGACTTAAACCCCTTATCCCCCGCCTGATACATAACGATCAGGTGGGTTTTGTCCCTGGGAGGGAGGCGCGGGATAACGTAATTAAGATCATTAATCTCATCGCCATAGCTCAATGCCGCAATTTCCCGTTGTTGTTAATTTCCATGGATGCCCAAAAGGCTTTTGATAGGGAACCTTGGTTTGGGTAGTGGCTTTGTCCAACAAGTTCGAGCCCTATACGCGAGCTCCTCGGCGCCTGTCCGGATTAATGGTACACTCTCCAAAAGGATACTCGTCTCTAATGGTACGCGGCAGGGATGCCCCCTCTCTCCACTTTTGTTTATCCTTATGTTGGAACCCTTAGCGAACGCTGTACGCTGTAATCCGTATATTAAAGGGATTACAACTGGAGACGGGGAACATAAACTCGCCATCTACGCTGATGACATGCTCTGTTCCGTCACTGACCCAGAACTTTCCCTATCCCATATTGTTTCAGAACTCTCGCTTTTCCGCAAGTTCTCGAACTATAAGATCAATGTCCAAAAATCCGAAATACTTGGCCTCAACGTGTTCCCCTCTCTGAGGTTGTGCATCTCGCGCACACACCCCTTTCGGATACACATATTACTTACCTGGGCTTTAATATTTCTAATGACACCTCTGATTTATATGCCCTGAATTTTCCGCCGTTGCTCAGCACGCTCGCTACAGACCTTAAGAGATGGTCACGCCCACACATCTCGTGGTTTGGTAGACTGGGTGTTCTTAAAATGAACATTCTGCCTCGGCTTCTATACTTAATACAAACGCTCCCTATTTTTATCCCCAAAATTTTTTTCCGGACTTGTCGCAGGATCTTCGCCAGATACATCTGGTTTGGCTGCTCCCCTAGACTAGCCTTCTCATACTTAACTAGTTTTAAGGCCTCCGGTGGCATGGCGCTTCCGGATATTGAGGGTTACTGGGTGGCATCTCACCTTAGGAGAGTGGTCCTACCCTCAAAATTATACTGAGAGCGCAACTTAAATATAAACTTACCAGCTTTCCTAGCCCCCTGTTGCCAATAGCACACAATCCGGACTTTCCTATAGGGAGTGGTGGTGATGCTCTGCCATGGGCGTAGGAACCCCTAAAAATCTGGGGGGGATAGGATTTTTTACTGGTAGGGTATACCTGACCATTTCACCAACAGGGACTTTTATGACATTGCATTATAAATACATAGAGATTAATATGTAGTTGGCCCCCCTTTGCAGCTATAACGGCTTCCACTCTTCTGGGAACGATTTCCACAAGATTTTGGAGAGTTTCTGTGGGGAATTTTTGCAACCATGCCTTTATGGACCTTGTTTTGTACACTGGGGCACAGTCATGATGGAATAGAAAAGGACCGTCCCCAAAACTGTTCCCACAAAGTTAGAAGCATAGTGTTGTCCAAAATATCTTGGTTTATCACCTTCAGCTCACAAAACGTTCTACTGGATGAATGGGAGAAAATTCCCACAGAAACTCACAAAAAAAGAAAAATCTTACAACCACAGATGGACCCCACTGGACACGGCCACAGAGACTACTATGATGTACTGAAGGAACCATCTAAGACTCCTAACACGTCATGCACACAGGAACATATCCACACGCTTAAACACTTGAATAACATACACACGCATGCACACACACACACACAATGGGTTAAACATGTGTTACAGGGAATCATTATCTTCCCTTTAAGTACGACATGCCTGCTCATACACACATATGCACTGCTCTTACGGATGCCTGCCCACAAAAACACACATATACGCTGCAATTGCCTGCAGATACACACTTGCCAGTACTCACACATATGCACTACCCTTATACACGCCTGCCCAAACATACATAAACTGCTCAGACACACACGCCTCCCCATAAATATACACTGCCCTTGCGCATACTTACACAGACGTATACGCTATAAGACAAATACACTCCTTATATACACACGTATACAATGCCCATACAGACGTACACGTATACAATGCCCATACAGACGTACACATATACACTGCCCATACAGACGTACACGTATACACTGCCCATACAGACGTACACGTATACAATGCCCATACAGACGTACACGTATACACTGCCCATACACACATACACATATACACTGCTCATACACACATACACATATACACTGCCCATACAGACGTACACATATACACTGCCCATACAGACGTACACATATACACTGCCCATACAGACGTAAACATATACACTGCCCATACAGACGTAAACATATACACTGCCCATACACACATACACATATACACTGCTCATACAGACGTACACATATACACTGCCCATACAGACGTACACGTATACACTGCCCATACACACATACACATATACACTGCTCATACACACATACACATATACACTGCCCATAAAGACGTACACATATGCACTGACCATACAGACGTAAACATATACACTGCCCATACAGACGTACACATATACACTGCCCATACAGACGTACACATATGCACTGCCCATACAGACGTACACATATGCACTGCCCATACAGACGTACACATATACACTGCCCATACAGACGTACACATATGCACTGCCCATACAGACGTACACATATACACTGCCCATACAGACGTACACATATACACTGCCCATACAGACGTACACATATGCACTGCCCATACAGACGTACACATATACACTGCCCATACAGACGTACACATATACACTGCCCATACAGACGTACACATATACACTGCCCATACAGACGTACACATATACACTGCCCATACAGACGTACACATATACACTGCCCATACAGACGTACACATATACACTGCCCATACAGACGTACACATATACACTGCCCATACAGACGTACACATATGCACTGGCCATACAGACGTACACATATGCACTGGCCATACAGACGTACACATATGCACTGCCCATACAGACGTACACATATGCACTGCCCATACAGATGTACACATATGCACTGCCCATACAGACGTACACATATACACTGCCCATACAGACGTACACATATGCACTGCCCATACAGATGTACACATATACACACGTATGCACATACATGCACATATACACAGCTGCCCTATACACAAACACATATGCCTGCCCAAGTACCCATACACATGCCTCACCATATGTATATGCACACACAAATCTACCATCAGACCCCCCACCTTCGTTCTCCACATCAGACCCCCCCAAACCTTTGTTCTCCACATCAGACCCCCCCCTCCACAACCTTTGTTCTCCACATCAGACCCCCCTCCACATCAAACCCCCCTCCACAACCTTTGTTCTCCACATCAGACCCCCCCACCTTCGTTTTCCACATCAGACCCCCCACCCACCTTCGTTTTCCACATCAGACCCCCCACCCACCCACCTTCGTTTTCCACATCAGACCCCCTCACCCACCCACCCACCTACCTTCGTTTTCCACATCAGACCCACCTACCTACCTACCTACCTACCTTCGTTTTCCACATCATACCCACCCACCTTCGTTTTCCACATCTCTTACCTTTCTCTTCCTCCTTTCTGCTTTCTCTTCCTCCTTTCTGCTTTCTCTTCCAACTTTCCTTTTTGCCGCTCACAGTCTGTGCAGTGCGGCTGCGCACAGCTGTTTATGCTGAGCGCCGGGGCTGGATATAAACGTCATATCCCGTCGCCCCGGCGCTCAGTTACAGACAGCACGCTGGTGAGTGTGACCTTAATGAAGTTGCAGCCTGCAGGACTGGTTGGGGAGATCACGGATTTCCCTAACCAGTCCTGCAGGCTGCAGCTGCTGATCGGGCAGCTGTGAGCACCCTCACAGCTGCACCCGAGTGCACTCGCCTCACGTACAGCCCTGGGGGGGATTTCTATATTATCGGTCCCCCCCTTATGATTTCCTGGGGGGGATCTGTCCCCCCCGTCCCCCCCGGTTCCTACGCCCGTGTGCTCTGCGTCCCTTTTTACTGCCAGGTGAAAAGGTCCTCCGTATTTCTAGACTGCGCTGGGGCATTTACTCCGCTTTCTACTTTGCTTCAGGGACGCACACCCTCTTTTCCCCACCAGTTCCTCCTGCATCAGGTCAAACATTATCTCTCTACTTTCCCCACCACGATCGCTTTCGACAGACCCTTAACACCCTTCGAGTCTATATGTGATGACTCCACAGCCACCTCTCATTTACTGTCCAGACTTTAAAAAAAAGTATATAGATAGTGTCACCTCTCCCAAACCGTACTACTTAAGCCGATGGGAAAGGGACCTGGGTGTGGCTCTTGAACCAGAGGATTGGGAGAAGGCTATTGCCCTTACCCATTGCTGTTCTATCTCCAGTATGCTCCAGGAGTCCGCCTTCAAGCTTCTCACGCGTTGGTACAGGGTCCCGTCTGATTTGCACCGATTCCTGCCTAGTGTCTCTCCTTTATGCTGGAGATGCGGTTCCTATACCGGTACTTACCTCCATCTTTGGTGGGAATGCCCTCTGATCTTCCCTTATTGGGAGCCCATCTTCCGTCTAATCCGATTTGTTACTGACCCGGACTTCGCTCTTGAGCCACCCAGCGTGCTCCTGCACATTAATGGCTCTTCTATTGGTGCATATAAGCGGTCCCTTACCATTCACCTCCTTAACTGCGTCCCTGATTAATGCACAACCACTCTGGGTCTCTCTATTTGCATGGACACGTCGTTTGACCTTGCCAAGTATAAGTCGCGTTTCCTTTTACTTCAGTAATCAACTCATAATTTTTTTTTTTTCCATTACCTACCCCTCACTCTCTTTGGTCTCTAAAACACCCCACTGGACAGTTCTTCCTGCCCTTCGAGGCTCATGTTTAGTTCCGATTGTTAGCTTGTTTCCATTTTGTGATCTCTGTATCTCAATTTCATGGTAGCGGTCGACACTTTTTGTACCACTCTAGCTCCGAAGTATAATGTCTACTTACCTGTGGATAGTGTTGTACCACTCTTGCGCTTCGATTATACGCAGTGGCGGAACTACCGGGGTCGCAGGGGTCGCGACTGCGACCGGGCCCTGGCGGCAGGGGGCCCAAGCCAAGGGGCCGCCCGAAATCGGGTCCCGGCAGCAGGGGGGCCCAAGCCAAGGGGCCGCCCGAAATCTTTTTTCCGTTTTTTTTTTTTTTTTTTAAATAAGCCGCAGGGGCGTCCAACATGCGGCCCGTGGGCCAAATGCGGCCCGCGAGACCTCGAGGTGCGGCCCGCGTAAGATCTGCAGCCAGGGCAACCGATCTTACGCGAGCCGCAC
The DNA here is from genome assembly GCF_027358695.1 of Spea bombifrons. Lineage (NCBI taxonomy): Eukaryota > Metazoa > Chordata > Amphibia > Anura > Pelobatidae > Spea > Spea bombifrons. Next base: position 77,958,592 of record NC_071087.1, on the reverse strand, counting down.
CTCAAACCCTGCTACTTACTTGTGGGAGGGTCTTCTGGACTGCACAGAGGAAGCGGAGTTCACGTGACATCCTACTTCCTCTGTGCTTTAGCAGAGAAGGCAGAGGGAGGCCGCGCCCCCTGCTGAAGTCTGTGAGCGGCATCGAGGAGCTGCAGTGCAGGTAAGGGGGTGGGGAGGGTGTTTGAATGAGTGTGTGTGATTGAGGGAATGAATCTGTGAATGAATGATTATATGAATAAATGAGTGTGTGTGTGTGTGTGTGATAGCATGGATGTGTAAGTGCTGGAACCTAGGCATGATGGGACTGTGATTGCTGTTAGGGGGGGTGAGGGGGTGAGGGGGTGGGTGGGGGCCTTAACAGATTCTCGCACCCGGGCCCTGAGGCGTCTAGTTACGCCCCTGATTATACGAGTGGCGCTATTGTTTGAACATGACTGTACGCACTGTATGGAAATACCTTGTTATTGTTCTTCTTTTATTTTTCACATGTATGCGCTCTGCAGCCCATTTTACCTGTTTATGCTCTGACTTATCTGCTATGTCAGATTGTGCTCACATGTATGTATTGTATTACCTTTTAATAAATGGAGATTTGACTAGCTTCGGTACGCCAATCTAACAGAACAGACAGTACAAGACAAAACCCATTCATAATCAAGAACAAAATCTCCCAGCAATATTTGATTTCAATAATCAACATCAGGAAATCAGGAATATTTTCTCGTTGGCATGTTCTACTCAAGCATCCCATCATTAGGCTTAATCTGTCAAACATAATATCATGCCCCCCAATTGTCCCGATTTGGGCAGGGGCGGAGGAAGGGTGAGGCGAGAATGGGAGGCTGCAGCCTGCAGGACTAGTTGGGAGATCACCAACTCCCTGTAGTCGGCTCAACATTAGGGAACGGGAGGTCTGTCATTTCAGACCTCGCTTTACTGCTCCCTAATCACTACGCGCCAGCAAATAATGCAAATGCGATATCGTACCCCTGCACTCTGCATCAATAGCCGGCGCGCCTGTCTGAAGTGACTGACCTTGCGCTCCCACCACAGGATGGAGGAAGAAGGATGGAGGAATAGTCAGTGGAGGATGGAGGAAGAGGTAAGAGATCAGGAGAAAGGGGTATGGGCAGGTGTGTGTAAGAGCAGTATACGTATTTGTAGGTTGGTGTGTAAGGGCAGTGTATGTGAATATGTGTGTAAACGCAGGTGTTTGTAAGGGCAGTGTATGTGTATATGTGTGTTTGTAAGGACAGTGCACTTGTATATGTGTGTGTAAAGGCAGGTGTGTGCAAGGGCAGTGTATGTGTATATGTGTGTGTAAGGGCATCATGGGAATTGTAATTCACAGCTAACATCTGCAGCTTTATCTACTGTTAACTGCACTTCCTATAATGCTCAGACAGCATCATGGAAGTAGTATGTCTGGCTGAGCCTCATGGGAATTCAATTCAGTGTGTTGTTGTTTTTTAATATGCATGACTGTGCTGACAAAAATGAAGCATGTTTTATGTGGTGAGTTCCGTGAGAGCACTTTCCAAAAGAAAAAAAGGTGTCCCTCTCTCATATTTTGAAATGTTGGGAGGTATGTAATATTGCGAGTCTAATTGCAGAACTAACGCCGGCCTCCACGTGTATATGTGTTTGTAAGGGCAGTGTACGTGTCTATATTTTTCTTAAAGGGCAGTGTACTTGTATATGTGTGTGTAAAGGCAGTGTACGTGTATATGTGTGTGTTAGGGCAGTGTACGTGTATATGTGTGCGTGTAAGGGTGGTGTACGTGTATATGTGTGCGTGTAAGGGAAGTGAACGTGTATATGTGTGTGTAAGGGCAGTGTATGTTTCTATGTGTGTTTATGGGCAGGTGTGTGTAAGGGCAGTGTATGTGTATATGTGTGTGTAAAGGCAGTGTATGTGTATATGTGTGTTTATGGGCAGGTGTGTGTGTAAAGGCGGGGTGTAGGGGTCCTGGGAGGGAGGCTAACATTAGAAAAAAAATAAAAAAATCTCTGCTGCTGTGGACTACTCTTCCAATCATGCTCAGCCAGCATTATGGTGGACACCTGGCTGGCTGAGAATCATAGGAATTTTAGTTCACAGCTAGCATCTGCAGCTTTACTGTTGCTGCACTTCCCATGAAGCTCAGCCAGCATCATGGAAATAGTATGTCTGGCTGAGCCTTATGGGAATTCAGTTTAATGTGTTGGTTATTTTTAATATGCATGACTGTGCTGACAAAAAAGAAGCGTGTTTTAAGTGGCGATGCAAGCGCGACATTGTAAAGTGCAATTGCTTGTATTGGTGAGTTCTGCGAGATTTAAAAAAAAAGTGGCCCTCTTTCACATTTTGAAATGTTGGGAGGTATGCAACAAGCATATATGCTTGTCATTGATACAAACACCACACTACCTCTCACCTTTTCTCTGTGCCTTTTGTTTGTCACCCCATTCCCTCAAGATTGTAAGCTTGCGAGCATGGCTCTCTCCATCTAATGTATCGGTTTGTCTTAGTCTGTCAATTCTCGTCTTTTCATACCCCTTGAATATATGTATTGTATTAAGCGCTGCGTAAATTGTTGGCACTATATAAATAAAAGATAATAATAATAATAATAATAATAATATGTCCTAACATACAAACGCAAACTCACTCCTCTCTCATAATTTCTCTCCTATCTCATAATTTTGCCTTTCTCTCTTCATTCTTCCCATTTCTCTCCTTTCTCATTACCCTCTGTTATCACTCCCTTTTAACTTCCCTTTACCTCTCCTTTCCTCTTTGTGTCTCTTTCCTCCCTATTTCTCCCACTCTCTTTGACCCCCTTATCACTATCTCCCCTCCTATTTATTTTTATTCTTTCTATCTCTCTTTGTTTTTGTATCTCCCCATCCATTCTATGTATCTCTCCTCCTCCCCTTTATACATTTTCTCTTTCCCTTTTCTCACCTTTCTCTTTATTTCTCCTCCTCTTGACCCCACTCTTTCTTCCCTATCTCTTTTTCCCTTTCTGTTTATCTCTCCATTTTCACCCTACCCTTTCATATAATCTCCCCTTCCCTCTGTCTTTTATATTCTATCCACTCATTATCTCTCCCCTATATCTTTTTCTTTATCATTCCCTTTTATTACTATCTCTTGCCTTTCTCACTATCCATCTCTCCACTTCTTCTCTATCACTTACCTTGCTGAATTCCTGTGGTCCCAGTGCACACGGCTTCACTGTTGAGTGCCAGGATATGACTTCAAATTTCAGATTTCCCTAGCCTAGGCGTCAGAAAATATAGATTTTATTAAAGACAGGAGGTGCCTATTATGCTCTGGATGCCAACTGAAGAAGTGTTTCAGTTGGCGGTTGAGGCGTGAAGCAAAGAGGTCCATCTGAAGGGGACCCCATAGAGAGAGAATCTCTTGGAATGTTGCATGATGGAGTTGCCAATCGCTGTAAACGACAAGGAATCGGGAATTCCAGTCTGCGATAGTAAAGGTTTCGATCTCATGCCTCCCAATTTGTTGATGTATTGAACTGCTGTCACATTGTCCATCCTGAGTAGGACACAGCAGTTGGTCTTGTGTTTGACGAAACTCTTCAGAGTGAAGGAGCCTGCCAACAATTCCAGATAGTTGATATGCATGTTGGACTCCATAGAGGACCATTTCCCTCCAGTTGAAGAAGTTCCGCAACGAACACCCCAGTCAAGGAGACTGGCATCTGATTCTATAATGATGTAGGGAAAGGATCCGAAAATCGCTCTCCCGTTCCAGGATTGTACTTGATGAAGCCACCAAAGAAGTTCTTCTCTGGCATCTGAGTTGAGAGGGATTTTGTCTGAATACCCTAGCCCTTCTCTCAAGTGTTTCGCCTTGAGATGTTGAAGAGCTCGGTAATGAAGAGGGGCCAGGAATATGGCTTGTACAGAAGATGATAAGAGGACTACTATGCGGGCTAGTGATCTGATAGAGATAAGTTGTCTGTTGAGAACAGAATTGATTTCTTTGAGGATGATTTTTAATTTCTTTGAAGGAAGGCTGAGAGTAGCTTCCGTGGAATTGATAAGAATAAGAAAACCTAAGAATTCTATTTCTTGCAAAGGGAGGAGGATAGATTTCTGTTTGTTGATAATAAAACCTAGATCCGTCAGAATGGATAAAGTCCAGGTCATGTGGACATATATGGAATCGAGGTTTTGTGACAGTACAAGAATGTTGTCTAAGTAGATGATAAGCCTCACTCCCCGACTCCTGAGGAGTGCTATTACAGGTTTTAGAATCTTTGTGAAGCACCAAGGTCCTGAAGAAAGGCCAAATGGAAGGCATGTGAATTGCCACTTTTGGCCTTTCCAAAGGAATTGAAGGTATTTCTGATGGCCCGGGTGAATGGGGACTGTTAAATAGGCATCTTTTAAATCTATTTTTATCATCCAATCGTCTTTTAGCAAGAGGTCCGGAAGGAAATGTATTCCCTCAATTTTGAAATGTTGATAGCGGACATAGTTGTTTAGATGTCATAAATTTATGACTGGTCGGTAACCTCCATCTTTCTTTTTCACAAGAAAAAGATTGCTAAGGAAACCCATAGAGTTGTGGGGAATTTGGATGATGGCATTTTTGTTGATCAGATCTGAGATTTCTGTCTGGATGTGAGACTGATCTGCTAGGGAAAATGTATTGAGAAAGGAAGGGATGACTGAATAGGAAGGGACACAAAATCTATTTTGTACCCCATGATGATATTGAGTTCCCAGGGATCTGAAGTTATGGTGTTCCAAATGTGGAAAAAAAAAAGGGCTGGTCTGCCCCCTAAGTTTGTTAGGGAAGAAGGGGAATGATGCAATCTCACCTGAATATCCACGGGATCTCTGGAATCCGCGTTGTCCCCTAGGTTTCCATTGTCTTCCTCTAGAAGGGAAAAATGGGGAGGAATTCTGATGGTCTGATTGTGGTCTGTATTTGTCCGAGGTAGGGCCTTTGAAATGTTGTTTGGAGTGAGAGCTGTGGCTAGGAAAGCGGCCCCTAAAACCTTTTGGGAGAAGGATTTGTTCAAGGACAGTTTAGCTTTGTCCAATGTAGAAAAGATGCCCACATATTTGCTGATTTCCTTAATGAACGCCTCACCGAATAAACAGCCGTCGGCTGAAGGACCTGGTTTCTTATGGGCAATGTTCACTAGCAGTGGGTCCATCTTTAAGAGTATAGAGCGCCTCCGTTCACTGGCCATAGCAGTATTGGCGTTTCCGAAGAAACAGATTGCTCTCTGTGCCCAGCCTCTTAGGATTTTCGGTGTCCACCGGGATTCCTGTGTTTGCCCATTCCTCTGCCAATTCAGATCTTAGCAAGAGGACCAAGGCTATCTAAGAATTTATCCTGACAGGACCTCATAGACCTATCCAGACCTTTCTTGGGGTTCCTTGATTTAATGAGGTATTGTAAAATAGTCGGGTCTATTTCAGGTGTCAGTGACACTTTGTTGGAAAGTGTGGGTCTGGGGCACTCTGTGCAAAGCTTGTTTCTGGTTGATTTGTCCATTGATTTTCTGAGCCATGTCTCCATATAGTGAGCCAAATGGGAGGAAGGTGTCCATTCCGATGAGCGGGGATGTTTAATGTGCCCTGGGTCAAAGAAGGGCTTGCCTTTGGCATCACATGCAACATTTTCTGAATTTTCAGTTGTGGCAGCCTCCACCTGTATATCAGATAATGAGTCTGAATATACCTCATCTATAGTCTCATATGACTTTGCATCCGAGTCTGAGGAATCATTGGAGGAGGTAGTGTAAGAGTCAGGTTTACGCCTGTACTCTTTTTTATCCCGTTTATCTTCCTCACGTGCAGAAGGTTTAGAGTGTGACTTTTTGTGGCTGTGGTGTGACAGCTTTTTATGAGGTAAGATCACGTTCCTTTTCTTTAGATGGCCCTTAGGAACATTTGTGTTTATTTTCAGGGCTTTCTAGGCAATGTTTCCTCTTATGGGATGCCTTTTTTGACTTAGAAAACCCTTGGGCCAAAAGACCTAAGGGGTAATAAACTCTATGTGCCTCTCTCTGGCTATGGGGAGGGCTGACTCCATAGACTTAGAAAAGACTTCTTGCATTGAAGTCATAGCCGTAATAATAGCATTGGAGACAGTAGTATTCAGAGAATGGCCAGCAGTATTAGAGAAAGGGCCTTCAGAAATAACAGTACCTGTGGTATGTTTAACAACCTCAGAAACAGATTTCTTAGACAGCTCCTTGTTAGCCATGGTAAATGAATTAGTGTAGATAATATTTAAGGTAAATAAACACTGTGTGTAAATTGTATCACAGGATTGAGCAAACTGCAACAATGTATGTTACTCAGCTAAAGAAATTGGCAGCTCTGAGGGAGTGGGCAGGAATGCGAGTCAGCTGGGCACCAACTGAGGTAATCTCGCAGGGGGAGGCTCATACGCCACGTGACGCAGAGGAGCCTAGGAAGGAGAAGCAAAAACGGCGCGAAAATGGCCGCTGCAAGGAGGAGAAAGACCAGGAGATATGAACGCAGGGCAAGGTAGAATAGATGGTGGTCTAACCGCTGTGTTAAAACAATGCAGGATCAGACCGGAGAGGGAGTAAGCGGCCGTGGCAAAACGGCTGCAAAGTGTGTAAGCAGTATTGTGTGAATAACGAATTACCTCCTGTAAACAGTGTAAAAGGTGTTTAAATTGAATAAGGGGGATAAACCATGAATTAAGTACAGAATTTAAATAAAATATATTAAATATATATATATATATATATATATATCAAATATGTGCAAACTTAGAGTAATATTGAGGAGCACAATGACAAGATACTTAACTCTCTGAAGGAGCAGCAAAGAAAGAGGAGGGACGAATTGATTACACCTGTCTTATACCTATCTATTCATATTATTGGTTTTCAGCATACTGTACCTGTCATGTTTGGTTGTCATTTTTTCTTCTCTACCTAACCTGTTTGTTAACCCTTTTGCTGCTGTGAGTAGTAAAGAAAGTATAAAGCATAATAGGAGCCTTCTGTGTGAGATAAAATTCCAGTGCTCAGCATCAATCGCTGGTAGCATTGCAAGGGAGCAGTGAAACAGAGGTCTGAACAGACCTTGCGCTACCTTGCGCTAGGGCTGTTTAGAGGTAAATCCATGATCTCCTCAACTGACCCTGCTTCTCCAGCGGTAAGCAGTTAAGTCCATCGCAGATGAGGAGCCACCACATAGATAAATGTGGTATGCACAGTGAGTGCAGAGTTAGTTAAAAGAAAATGTTGATGTTTATTTTCAGTTGACTGTTGATAAAGAGTTGCTAAGGGGAACACCGATAATGAGAGGATGAAAATAACCCTAATACACTCAACAGGTTAAAAGAGAGTTACCATACCAAGAAGGGACATATCAAGAGGACATACCAAGAAATGTTGGACAATGCTATGCTTCTAGCTCCAATGAATTCTGTGGTATTCAGTGGTGTGAAATGTTACAGAGGTGGTGCCTCTAAGTTTAGTTCCAATGTATTCCGTGGTATTCAGTCATAAGTAGCAAGTGACATATCTATGGACTTCATAATTTACAAGAAATTAATAGATTCAAGAATTATTGCTGTGGCGAGCACAGGAGGGGGAATAAAATCAAAATGATCTATTTTGACTGATATGGTGTCAGGGTTTTGGCCTACCTGTACTGGTTTTCCTCATCCTCATGGCTCTCTGTTTGTTAGGCTGCACCCCCTTCCTCTTACAACTTTCAAGTATCCAAGTTAACCCATCCTCTTCCTGCAGTCTGTGACTATATTTACCCAGCTAGTTCAGTTGCTGGTTGCCCTTTTGTGGTCCCAGACCTGTGAGTGCATACTACCAGTGTTTGATTCTTGTGTATGACCCGGCCTGTCTGACTCCTATTCTGGTACTGACTCCTGCCTGTGTTTGGACAATGTGGATTCTGGACTCCTGACCTCTGCTTGTGTGACTACCCGTTCTGGCTCCTGACCTTGGATTGAGCCATGACCACCCGCTTGTCTTATGCTTTGCCTTCTTGTTGTAATAAACATTTTTACCAATACCCTTTTGTCCTGATTCAGTGGTACCCTGACATATGGTTCCACAACACAAGGGGGGGGTCACTTATGGTTCCTATAGGTACACCTTCCCTTGACCCTGTGGGTTGGGTTGGAAACTCAAGATGAACTGAAAAAAGTATAAATTTAATGATAGGAAATTGGTCAGTGTGCTTACTTGGGGCCAAGATCTAATTTTGGGTAAGTCACCATCTTTCCTTCCCAGAGCCCTACGGGCAGAAAAACTGTTACGTTAGCCTTCAAATGAGTAGTTAGATTTTCTGTTAATTTCTCCTTTTTATTTTTTATCTGTTTGGTGTAAATAATCTGTTTATTATCTGTTGTATGCACTTTATTAAGTTCTGCCTTTATCTGGTAAAGACTGACGTTACCTTATTAGACCAATGCTGTGTTAAAGCATATTGTATGGGTTTTTAGTCTAATTCGCTTGGGGGACCAAGGCACCTCATTTATAAATTGTCTTGGTGGTGACAGTGTTATGATATTAGTTATATCATTATAGTTAATTGTGGGTGGACATTTTTTTATCACTATTTTCGGACTAGGGCAGGCAGAACCAAGTCACGTGCATGTAGTGTGTTCGTGACAAAGTCCATAAAGACATGATTGAATGAGTTTGGTGTGGAGGAACTTGACTGGCCCGCACAGAGCCTTGACCTCAACCCCATCAAACACTCTTGGGAGGAACTGGAACCGAGATTGCGACATCACTGGTCTACTGTAGGAATGGGAAAAAATTCCCACAGAAATTCCAAAAATTTGTGGAAAGCCTTTCCAGAAGAGTGGAAGCTTTTATAGCTGCAAAGGGGGGAACAATATTAATATCTATATAGTTAGATTGCGATCTCATAAACGTCCCTGTTTGTGTAATGATCAGGTGTCCCAATATTTTTGTCCATATAGCGTATAATGAATGTAATCGGCATGTTAACCGCAAACTGAAGTGCCTTGCACGCAAAATGTCTACCTTCCTCTTTCCTGTACACATACAACATGTTTTTAGACACAAATGATGCAATTGTCCCAGTTTTGTCACATTCCTAGAATTACCACTTCTTGAAAGTTTAGCAGTGTTAAATTGTTTACACCACCAATGGGAACTGTCACGTCTGAAATGATAATATTAATGGAGGCATCACAGATGTGCACTTTATTAAACAGGATGCAGCCATACAATTCATCTAATTAGTTAGGAACATCAGAGGTGAAGGAAAACAGATAATTTACATGTAAGCAATTTAAGGAACTCTTTCAGCGAAGATACTGCTGAATGGTGCATGTCGTTTAACACCTTGATGACAATTGACAGTCCGGGCACATCACACAAAAACATTCAGTTAACATTATGACTTTAAATGGGTGTAGAAAGTGATCTACGCTTGCTTTCTTCACCCAAACGGTGTTGATGTAATGCCTCGACGGCATGTCTGGCCCCTCCCTGAGGCGTCAATGTCCGCCGTACACTGTAAAACAAAGTCAAACTTGGTGGTAAAATGTGTGCATGCAAAGAGTTAAAATACTGTTAAGTTAGTCTTACATATTTATAAAACCCTGTTCCCTCTTATTAATGATAGGAGAAAATGTACTTACCTTCAGAAGTCACATTATTAGTTAAATAAAGTCCACCTGTTTGCAATCTAAGTGTCACATCATCTGTCACATGACCTTAAAATATATACACCTGTTCTGAAAGGCTCAAGAATCTGCAACATCACTGACCAAAGGTCACCGCAATATAAGTGGCACCATGAAGACCAAGGAGCTCTCCAAACAGGAGGGGGACAAAGTTGTGGAGAACTACAGATCAGGGTCCGGTTATAAAAAAGTATCCAAAACTTTGAACATCCCACAGAGCACCATTAAAAACATTATTAAGACATTGAAAGAATATGGCCCCACAACAAACCTGCTAAGTGAGGGCCGCCCAACAAAACTCACGGACCAGACAAGCAGGTCATTAATCAGAAAGGCAAGAAAGAGACCAAAGATAACTCCGAAGGAGCTGCAAAGCTCCACATTGGAGATCGGAGTATCTGTCCATAGGGCCACTTTAAGCCGTACACTTCACAGAGCTGAGCTTAATGGAAGAGTGGCCAGAAAAAGCCATTGCTTAAAGAAAAAAAGATGTTTGCTGTTTGCCAAAAGGCATGTAGGAGACTCTCCAACTATATGGAATTAGGAAATCACATGAGACTAAAATTGAGCTTTTGGCCATCAAGAAAAACGATATGTCTGGCGCAAACCTCATTACCACGAGAACACCATTACCACAGTGATGCATGGTGTGGGGATGTTTTTCATCAGCAGAGACTGAGAAACTGGTCAGGACTGAAGGTATGATGGATGGCGCTAAATATAGGGAAATTCTTGAGGGAAACCTGTTTCAGTCTTCCAGAGATTTTAGACTGTTTCCAGATGTCCACCTTCCAGCAGGACAATGACCCTAAGCAACACTCGAGTGGTTTAAGGTGAAACATTTTAATGTCTTGGAATGTCCTAGTCAAAGCCCAGGTTTCAATCCAATTGAGAATCTGTGATATGACTTAAAGGTTGCTGTACACCAACAGAACCCACCTAACCGGTGCAGTTTATGCTAGTCTTTTGGCACCATGTCAGACAAGAAGGAGAATTATTGTAAGGCTGACAGGTTTTGTTGCTATAGACTAGGGCTGTCCACCGTGCAGCCCGAGACCAAATACGGCCCGCCAGACTTCGACGTGCGGTCCGGGTGAGCATTGACTACATTAAACGGCCGGGGGAGGCAGTCTTACAGCCGCGCAACGGCTGCTTTGAACTTCGCGGCCGGGCGGCCACTTTGAACACGTGACGTTCAAGGGGGCGGGCTCACAGAAGGTGTTCCTCGTGGCAAGGAGAGGGTCATCACATCGGAGGAGAGCAGGAAAAAAGAAAAAAACTAAAATGTAAGTATTACCAGAAAATAGTTAGGGGTTATAGGAAAGCAGTCTCATATTCAAGGGAGGAGTGGCTGGGTTATGGCATTACAAAATTAATATAAACAGGGGTGTGTGTGGCTGGGGGGTAATACACAAATGGCGGTGAGGGCATCAATAGACAAGAGGGTGATTGAGCATCACATTAACCAATGCAAAAGGGGTGGGAGCATCAATACACAAGGGAGGGGGTTGGCTGGGGCATCACATAAATCAATACACAAGGGTGTAGGGGCATAAATGCACAAGGGGGTGCAATACACAAGGTTGTAGGGAGGCATTAATCAATAGCAAAGGGGGTCTGGCTGGGGCATCAATACATAAGGCGGCAAAAATACAAAAGGGGCAAAGCAGCGTAGAAAATATTTTTTTTATGCTTCAGTGTGGCAGAGCCTGTCCTGGTGTGTGTGTCTGGGTGTCGGTGTGGCAGAGCCTGTGTGTGTCTGGGTGAGAGGAAAAGTAAAGGTTTTGTGTTATTTACTCTGTTTTAATCTGCATATTTTATTAAAAAGGATCAGTGGCAATAAATTGTGGATTCGGGCATCCCGTGTATGATGACTTTTTTTTAGTGTACTGATTACTCCCAGTCCCATCACATACGATTCTATCTTGTATTATCTGCCGGTCACTGATGTCATCTTTATCCAGTACACATGGATGCCGAGGAGTTAAGATTGTCTATTTTATTTATTTCCATAAAATGGCCCATGATGCTCTTAATCCGTCTCTGCCTCCAGTCTGCGTCAGTAATCTTAAATCCAGCTTGTACCCACAGGGTGCTCCAGCCTTGTGCAGTTTTATTTGGCTAAGACTGACTTTGTTTTACTGTTTAAATAATTCAGTATTGATAGAATGACATATAAAAGTTGATCAAAAAACTGTTTGTCCTCTGCTTTTTTTATTATCACCAAAATTAACCCTATATTAATATGGATTATGTTAGCAGAGCTTTCTGGCACTCATAAAGTTAACACCACATTTTCAAATATTTCACATCAGCATGAAGATTCACTATAATAGTGCTCACATCTAAAGCCTTTACACTGAATTGATTATCCTTTTAGAGTCACTGGCATAAATGAAATATGGAACCCAACCACATACCTCATTTGTGGTAGCACTTTATGGTCTCCTTTTTTTTATTATCTGCCAATGTGTAGCCCTGTGATAGCCCCATCTGTTTTACCCCATGTTATGTCCGGAAACCTGCCAGGTTGGCTTTTATCTGCTGCTCTACGTTGCCCTGGACAATATACCGTACTGTCCCACCGGAGTACCGGGAAATTTCCTGGTGGACCGGTCGGTCCGTGGGCTTTCTGGCATTTTTATACAAATAATGTGATAAAAAGAATGTTTTATAGTTATTTGTATGGTAAATAGTGTGACTCAGGGTGCGTGTGGGTATAAGAGCTCGACCGCAAGATAAACTATATGGGGCTGGTCTCCAAATGTTTCCAGGGCTGCTTTTCAGTCCCAGTCCGGCCCTGACAATATGGGAGAGTGTTCTGATCCTGTTCCCCATCCCTATGTCTCTCAGTAAAAGGAGTATATTCACCGACTTTCCCATGGGTTATAGACCCTGGTTCCATTCATGCTTGTTGGACTTCCTTTCCTCCCTGCCTGGTGCCTGACTGGGACCTAGCCGCAAATCCATGGAACTGTACGGCAACTAGGAACCCCAGCGATACCCGACAAACTTTGGAACTGAGTTGCTATGGATGCCCGTTGTCCTACCACATCACCCTTTTGGGGTTATACTGTGATCGTGGTGGGTCACAATCGGAGGTGGTTACTGAGAGGGATCTCATCTGAGAAACCTGGTTTTACTGCCCATCTTTTTAACTGGGGTTTACCCAGCCCCAGCTCTAGAAATCTGGCCCAGTATTCCTGGGGAAATGCCCAGCTCTGTTGCTCAGGATCCCAACGACAGATCAAGTCACTTTTTGGAATATAACATCCTTGGACCCTGGGCTCTCCATCAGTTCTGTTTGCACCCTAGTGCCACCTCCATTACTGCTTGGGAGATTATAAAGGGTTAATCCCTTTAGCAATTGAGCTTTCAGGGGCAAGGAAGATCTCTACGGTAGAGCTACTCAGTTGGAGTAGTTTGCAGCTACACACAATCTGTTTGTGAAATAAAAGTAAAAAATGCATTGGGGAGACAACTTAATATGGCTGATTGCTACCTTGTCAACAGACTGTTTATTTAAAAAGTAGAAACGGCAGCTTGCTTCCTGCTGATAAATTGTGAAAATAGCTGGCTGACCAGTGTGCAGGAAAAAATGTCAGGACCTCTGCTAACATGCACAGATCGGTCACTGATGACATAGCTCATTTCAGTCCTAGAAGAATATTCACTCCACAAATCTCCATTACAGGCCTTGAGAATAAAAAAATACCTGTGATTATAAGAAAACTTTCTACCTTACCTACAATGACTTGGAGGCAGCCAGTTAACTAGCACATCTAAAGGATATCATCGTTAAACCAGCAGACAAAAGGGGCTTACTTTGTGTTATTCCATATTAAATACAGAAGGAGGATATGAGAAGTTGCAGTTTAACTCCTTCTGCTCAGTTTGAATTGAATTGTAACCCTACTGTGGCCACACCATGTTGTTTTCCAAAAAGGTCAAACTGAACCTTCTCGTTAGTCCCCACCATTCTATCAAGTGTTAATACTCTCACTTAAAATATATATGAATAAAGTACAGTTCCCTCATTTTCTAAAAGTATTGTCATATATAAGAGACATGAAACAGGCACTTAAGAGCCTTAACAACTGTTCACTTTTATCTACTGCCCGGTTAGCGAGCTTAGAACAGAAAGGTGGTGGTTTCTCCCAATATAACACATATCTGAGACTTAGTGTTGGGTACAAACAGAACTCAGTTTATTTAAGACAGAACAGATATTTATACAACAAACACAATAGGATTAGGGGTTTAATCCCATCAACTATGGCCAGCAATGCTCACCCGGCAAAGAGTCACTATTTCGGGGTGATCCCCAGGGAGCGACGTCAATCCTGGGGGGCCAATGGAGAGCTCAGGGTCCGAAGATGTTAAGGTCCAAAAAGCGGCGGAAACTTCCCCTGGGAATAGTCTGTGCAGTAGCCGGGCCAAACTTCCAGCCGCTGCTGGGTAAAACTAAAAATTGGTAATAAAACCAGGTGTGACGGACCGACCAGGGACCTCAGGTTGTCCCTCTCTGCCAAAAGCGACTTCTCCATTTAGGACAATAATTCCCCGCAATCCGTAGGCAATATCCCCAAGCAAAGTAAAGGGATATCACTATCCAGTACCCAAATAACCAGGCAAGACTAGTCTTTAGGTACAACAAGAGGAGAACTTATTTATTTTAGACACAGACGGCTGGATATATCCAGCAAAACATGCATTAACATAAAAGAAGATATTGGGATACAAACCGCCCCCTTAATCTGTATCCCAGAGACAACAGGGGCAGTAAAGGGATTAACAATACAAAAGGATACAGACGCCACTAAAATAAGGAATACACATTGTCTTGATTAGATTATCTCCTAGACCTTAGTGTGCTGTGGGTAAACAGTTAGGAAATAATAAAATACATTTTTATTAATAACACACAAAAGGATAACATGGCACTCTTTACCAGGGCCCATAGTCTGTAGTAAGGAGGCTGGCGCTCAGTCCCCTCCAGGAGCCCATGGCACGGAGGCTTCCATGACATTTCTCCCCCATCCCAAAGAGACTAACACAGGAGGAGACCCCAGACGGGTTGACTCTGAAGTTAGTCAGTCCATCCCGTCCCAACTGGTCCCCTAGCCCAATTGCCCCTACAAGTGCAGTGCTCACCCGTCCAAACTCTCCCTCTCCCGATGAACATACCAGCCGCTGGGGAGTGATGCCACCTGCATCCATATACTGGTCCGCTGGTACCGCCTCCTTGTCCAGGGACGTGGGTTTCTTATCTTTTACCCATTCTTTGATGGGTATTGGCAAATGTTCGTAAAACTGTTCCAGGAGTATCAGCTGCATGACATGATCAATTGTTTCTACCTGGCAGTCGGTCACCCAGCCTTCCGCTGCCCGGGTCAGTTGATGCGCCCATTCCGTAAACGGCTGACCTTCTTTTCTGCGTGAATTCTGAAATTTGATCCGGTGAGCCTCCGGGGTGATGCCATACCTGGCCAGCAAGCGTCCTTCACCCGTTCATAGTCTCGGCTCTCTTCGTCCAGTACCACTTGGTATGCCTCGGCAGCTCTGCCCGTTAGAAGGCTTACCAAGACGGTCACCCAGTAGCTTTCCTCCAGCCCTTGTAGTCGACACTGCTTCTCAAAGACTTGCAGGAAGCTGTCTATGCCCTCCTTCCCGTCTTCAAACATTCGAAACGCCGCGTAGGGCAATTTCTTATGGCAGGCACCATATCCGGATTCAATTCTTTTCCCGGCATTGTTCACCTCCGCTATCAGGAGCTGTGTTGTCTCCGAGATTATTTTTTGGACCATTTCCCGTGGGGTGTCTTTGCCTAGGAGGTCCAGGCGCCACTGTACTT
Organism: Spea bombifrons; assembly: GCF_027358695.1. Classification (NCBI taxonomy): domain Eukaryota; kingdom Metazoa; phylum Chordata; class Amphibia; order Anura; family Pelobatidae; genus Spea; species Spea bombifrons. Next base: position 77,943,041 of record NC_071087.1, on the reverse strand, counting down.
CCCTTTGAACATCCGACATGTCCAATCCCCGAACGGAGGACTTGCTCCTCTGATCGCCTTCCATCAGCTCCTTGATGATAGCCGCCTTGCTCTTGTTGCTGGCTATCAGTCCTCTAGCTTCCAGTAGATCTTTGAGGGTGCTACGCTTTAGTCGATTGTAGCCCCGCTCCATCCACCGGTAAACTGTGTTGCTGAGACCGGGGTCAAGCCAGCAGCTATATCTCCCCCAGCTGGGCTGGTCTCAGTGTCAGTCCTGGAGAAGTCGGATCCCGCCGCTGCCAACCAGTTGTGACGGACCGACCAGGGACCTCAGGTTGTCCCTCTCCGCCAAAAGCGACTTCTCTCTTCAGGACAATAATTCCCTGCAATCCGCAGGCAATATCCCCAAGCAAAGTAAAGGGATATCACTATTCAGTACCCAAATAACCAGGCAAGACTAGTCTTTAGGTACAACAAGAGGAGAACTTATTTATTTTAGACACAGATGGCTGGATATATACACACATTAACATAAAAGAAGATATTGGGATACAAACCGCCCCCTTAATCTGTATCCCAGAGACAACAGGGGCAGTAAAGGGATTAACAATACAAAAGGATACAGATAACAAAAGGATAACATGGCACTCTTTACCAGGGCCCATAGTCTGTAGTAAGGAGGCTGGCACTCAGTCCCCTCCAGGAGCACATGGCACAGAGGCTTCCTTGACACCAGGGTTCCCAAAAAAGCTCCCTGTCGCGTCTGCTACACTTAAGGCACTCACCGCAGGAGTTATTCTGCCCAGAAAACCACTGTATAGAGAGGAGCCCCAATAGCAATAATCCAGGACTGTATAGAGAGGATCCCAACAGAGAGGCGGCCTCCGTGAAGACAGAATATAGGTAGGCACTGAGTCAATAGTAGGTACAATTGCAGACCGGATTAACACAACACAAGGAGGGGTTAAATCCAACAGAATGGTCAGGGTGGTAACAAAGCCGGTAGTCAGACAAGTCAGGGGTCACAGCAGGAGCAGGTAGTCACACAAGCCAAGTCAGTTCACAGGTAACACAAACAGAGGTACAGAATCGCAAGGCAAAGGGTAGTCAGGCAGGCAAGGGTCAATAAACAGGAATCAACAGCAATCTCAGGAACGCAGGAAAAGACCACAACAGGGTGCCTGTGAGTAGCACTACCGGGTTTTTAAATCTGGCGCCACTCTAAAGCCCCACCTCCAACCTACGTCATGGCCGCGCCTCCAGACGTCCATCACATCCATGGCACCAGCCATGAGGATTAGCTTAGTTCGCTCCCGACCATAGGACCGCTGATAGTAGTATCGGGTCCCTGTGATCTGCGAGCAGACCCCCGCCCGCGGGCGACGGGTCCCGAGGACGTGACACTCCCTCTCTGTAATCACCACCGAGTGCTGCCCACCACAAGCTCAATGTAACCTAAAAAGAGTGACGTGGTGGGACAATGAGTGTCCGTAGTGACAACGTTCCAATTGTTGGGGGCATTGCCACGGTTCATGGAACTGTATGGCGGTTAGGTCCCGGTCGAGAGTTTCCTGGCTTGTAGAGCCCCCGTAGCTGGCTAGTTCGTGGGAGTCTGAGTACAGCCAGTGGCGGAACTACCGGTGTCGCAGGGGTCGCGACTGCGACCGGGCCCCGGCGGCAGAGGGGCCCAAGCCAAGGGGCCGCCTGAAATCGGGCAGGGGCGTCCAACATGCGGCAGCCAGGGCAACCGATCTTACGCGAGCCGCACCTCAGGCCCTGCTACTTACTTGTGGGAGGGTCTTCTGGACTGGACAGAGGAAGCGGAGTTCACGTGACATCCTACTTCCTCTGTGCTTTAGCAGAGAAGGCAGAGGGAGGCCGCGCCCCCTGCTGAAGTCTGTGAGCGGCATCGAGGAGCTGCAGTGCAGGTAAGGGGGTGGGGAGGGTGTTTGAATGAGTGTGTGTGATTGAGGGAATGAATCTGTGAATTAATGATTATATGAATAAATGAGTGTGTGTGTGTGTGATAGCATGGATGTGTAAGTGCTGGAACCTAGGCATGATGGGACTGTGATTGCTGTTAGCAATCACACTCCTATCATGCCAAGTCAGCCAATACATGCTGAAACCTGGCCAGCTGCCCCCCTTGTGTAGTGATGCTTCCAGCAGTATGGGGTCTGCACTTACAGCCACCCTGTACCAGCATGTACTGGCTGACTTGGCATGATAGGAGTGTGATTGCTAACAGCAATCACAGTCCCATAATGCCTAGGTTCCAGCATTTACTGGATGGATGTGTAAGTGCTGGAACCTAGGCATGATGGGACTGTGATTGCTGTTAGCAATCACACTCCTATCATGCCAAGTCAGCCAGTACATGCTGAAACCTGGCTAGCTGCCCCCCTTGTGTATTGAGGCTGCCAGCAGTATGGGGTCTGCACATCACTTACAGCCACCCTGTACCAGCGTGTATTGGCTGACTTGGCATGATAGGAGTGTGATTGCTAACATCAATCACAGTCCCATCATGCCTAGGTTCCAGCATTTACTGGATGGATGTGTAAGTGCTGGAACCTAGGCATGATGGGACTGTGACTACTGTTAGCAATCACACTCCTATCATGCCAAGTTAGCCAGTACATGCTGAAACCTAGCTAGCTGCCCCCCTTGTGTAGTGATGCTGCCAGCAGTATGGGGTCTGCACATCACTTACAGCCACCCTGTACCAGCATGTACTGGCTGACTTGGCATGATAGGAGTGTGATTGCTAACAGCAATCACAGCGAGCACAGTCCCATCATGCCTAGGTACCAGCATTTACTGGTTGCCTGGGTATGATAGGAGTGTGATTGCTGTTAGCAATCACACTCCTATCATGCCAAGTCATATTGCTAATTTTGTCCAATTGTGTGTTACCTACTTTGATTAAAAATGTGAGTTTTTATTATTATTTTTAAAGGTGGGGGTCATTTTCGGTTTTGGCTAAGTGAACCCTGAATGTTTTGGTCCAGAATTTTCATTTTAGTTCATCCCTAGAATAAATCTAGGGAATCCTGAATTTGTAGTCGCAAAACTTTCTAGGCCCAGAAATCAGTGAGAGGAAGAGTAAAGGTTTTGTGTCATTTTACTTTATTTTAATCTGCATATTTTATTAAAGGCCATATTTTTTGTCACAGTGAAAAATGAGTGCGGCCCGCGCACGTATACAATTCTGATGAAGTGGCCCACTGCAGAAAAACCTTGGACACCCCTGGATTATGCCCTTTGTACATGCGCCCCTTTTTCTTTGATTTTTTACAGATATGATTCAATATGTAAATTGAATTTGTTGAAAAAAAATTGTTGGGTAAAAATCATGTTTTTTTGGGGGGGTGAGGGGGTGGGGGGCCCTTAACAGATTCTCGCACCCGGGCCCTGAGGCGTCTAGTTACGCCCCTGAGTACAGCAGATAAGACAGGGTTCCCTGTTCACCCTATGAGCACAGGGTTACTTAGACATAAGAGGGGACTGGGCAAGCAGGTAAGGAGTTTCCTCAGAGATCAAGCAGTGCCCCCTGCCAAACCCAAACATAACCCCATGTGTCCTTGGGGATTATCATGACTATTTGCAAAAAAGAAAAAAGCGATAAAAATCGGCTTCTTTGACGGCAAAGTGCTGCAAACACTGGTGTTGTTCCCCGAAATGCAAAGTAAAGTGAAAAAATGTTGCACATATAATTGAGAAAGGAAAAATACTTATCAGAGAGAGTGGACATCCCGTGATACTGTAAAATAATCATGCTTTATTGAATACAATTGTTGGTTTTATTTTGAAACACTATGGAATGTGTGAATCACTAATTAAAAGCACTTGGATGTGGACAGCTCTGGGAGCAGCGAAATAGGTACGTACGAAGAGCAGCTTCTTTCTCTGTCCGCTATCGTCTCATGTCAAGGGCTCTCCCACAATGTATTATGTTATATAAATGCATTTTGTTATATTTATCAATATGGCTTTAAATACAATTTTAGTTTATCTGAAAAAATACAATTTTTAATGTGTGTGCATTAAACATTGAAGATGGGAATCCTGGATAAAGTAATAAGATAAAATAGAAAAAATAAAATCTCCAGTTTTAATGTAAGAAAACCCCTTGGCTAAGAAAGATTTATTCATCAATATAAAAATATTTATTTGGATCCTGATGATGAGATCACTTTGGGCATTATTAATGCTTGAGGATCATCTCAGGTTAATACTAAATACCACCTGCAGGGATGCTGATTCAATGTAGAAACATTATGATTGGCGAGAGCATCGTCATACATTTTAACCGATGAGAGGAACAAAGATACCATGTAATCTGAGCAATCTTCGGAGGTTCAGCACCCCCTATTCAGATCCTTGTGTGTGGGTGACATCTAGTGGAGATAGTTGGGAATGTGTGTTATATACATATACCGTATTTTTCGCTCCATAAGACGCAGTTTTTTTCCTCCCAAAGTAGGATGAAAAATCAGCCGCGTCTTATGGAGCGAAGATGCAGGCAGGGAGGGGGGGGGCATATACTCACCAAAAGCGCACCGGGTGCCGCTCATCAGGGGGTGCCAACTTGCCGGCACCCGGCACCCCTCCAGAGACGGACAGTAATGTCCGCCGCTGGAGGAGCAGGCTTGCAAGAGAGCGGTATCGGAGGTCTTTAACAGACCTCCGGCTCCCTTGAGTGATTTTAAGCCGGTTCCCTTGAACCGGCTTAATATCACTCAAGGGAGCCGGAGGTCTGTTAAAGACCTCCGATACTGCTCCCTTGCGATCCGCGCGGCAACTGCTGCTGTGGGCGCGGCTTCAGTGCCGCCGGGATCTGACAACAAACCCCGGCGGCACTGAAGCCACGCCCACAGTGCCCTCTGACCCGGAAGAAGACAGAAGAAGAGGAGGATTGCTGTAAGAAGAAGACTGCTGTAAGAAGAAAAGAGGTAGAAAAGAAGGTAGGAAATCATTCAGTAAGACTGAGTGACAGTGAGAGTGGATTGGTATGTGTGGAATCTGTGGATTGGTATATGTGTGGATTGGTATGTGTGGAATCTGTGGATTGGTAATGATGGTTCTTAATGCTGCTGTTGGCTATTGTTCATGTTAAGTTATTCAGTTATTGTAATAAATATTTTAGCCCATTTTTTAGCTCAAAATATTTTTTCCTTTTTTTTCTCCTCTAAAATCTAGGTGCGTCTTATCAGCAGGTGCGTCTTATAGAGCGAAAAATACGGTATATATATTAATGTCTGATTTAGCATCAGAGTTAGTGTAGTTTGAGATTGTTGGTATTATATTTCTATCCGGCATCAGGAATTAAAGGTCCCTAAGAGCGACTCTATTGATCGCCGGCAGGAAGCAGCTGCTCTTCATTGGTTGGTGCAAGAGGAGACTGGTGACCAATAAAGTCGCTCGTGGAGACCTTTAACTTGTGACGCCAAAACTACATAACATTAACAGAGGTACCGCATACCGCCCATTACTATAGTCAGAGCCAGACATTAATGGTGGTAACACATAACTCTCATCACTATACACTGGGTCAGACATTGACGGTGGTACAGCATAACTTAATGATATTAAAACTGCAGAAAATTGCATGTTTTGCTTGAGCTTAATGAGACATTAGAGACAATGGAACAGTAAAGTAACTTTTGGCACCCTAGAGGTTTTGTACTATAATGTCCATTATGTATGTGCAGGTGTTATAGCATATCCTCATGAGTATATAGTAAGCCAGATATAGATATCATACAGTGCGGCATAGTGAGCATAATCACATAATGAGCCTGACATTTGTGGTACAGCATAAATCCCATTACTATATATTAAGCCAGGCACTGTTGTTGTACTGCCTAACTCCCATCATTATATACTGAGCCAGACAATGACATTGTTACAGAATAACTCCCACCAGTATATACCAAGCCAGGCACTGAGGATGGTACAGCATAACATAATTTGCCTCTACACATGACACATCCCAATGTAATGCTTATATTGATATAACATAAATTAACCCCTTCGTGACAAAGGCTGATTTTACTTTTTGTACCCTTCGTGACAATGGCCGTTTTAACATTTCTGTGCTGCTCGTGTTTAGCTGTAATTTTCTTCTTTCCCATTTACTGAACCCACACACATTAGATATTGTTTTTTTCAGGACAAGAAGGGCTTTCTTTAGATGACATTGTTTTGATTGTATCATATTATTTACTATTAAAAAAAGTATAAAATATGGTGAAAAATTTAGAAAAAAATGACTGTTTCTAACTTTTAGTTGAAAAATCTTTTACTCATCTATAAAAGGTAATGAAAAAACCTGCTAAAGAGATTCTACTATTTGTCCTGAGTTTAGAAATACCCAATGTTTTTATGTTTTTTTGCTTTTTTCTACACATTATGGGGCAATATGTACAGGTAGCGGGGAAAAGAAAAAATGTCGGTGCGCTAAGCTAGTCACAGGCTCAATTAATACAAATGTGTAATACGAGGCCTACCAAACAGGTGTAAGCATGCTGCAAGAAACAGTGTGTTGGCTGTACAATGTATACAAGAAACAAAACCTGACTGCGCTTCTTACCCTAATAAACTTTATTAGGGTAAGAAGCGCAGTCAGGTTTTGTTTCTTGTATACAATGTACAGGTAGCGTTTTGCTATTTCAAAGCCATTTCCAAATCTGGTAATTCTTCCCCCCATGTGCCATTTCGGGTATCTTTGAAGCCGGCCAATGCAATTTACCCCATCAAGTCATATATTTTTGAAAACTAGACAGCCCAGGGTATTCCGAATGCTAGTATTTTAACCCGTTCCAAGCACTAATTCTACCATCAGCCTTTGTCAAACTTTATGGTAGTAATTTTTTTTGCATTTGTTTTTTCACACACATTTTACTTCAGGTATGAATAAACAGGTTCTGGTATATGTCACTATCATAAAACACCCCAATATGTGTTTAGCAACATCTCCTGAGTACAGCGATACCTCACATGAATGATTTTGCCTGGCTGTTTGGGGGCAAAAGGGCCACATTTGGGGCATGCACATTTTCAATGTTGAACTTTGGCGTTTGGCGATCAACTGCCCATGACCTATTTGGCCCATCTTTGAGCCGGGCCATTTCATTGTGCCCAATAAAGCCATATATTTTTGAAAACTAGACACCTCAGGGTATTTCAAATGCTAGTATTTTAACTCTTTCCATGCACCATATCTACCACCAGTCTTTGTCAAACTTTGTGGTAGTCATTTTTTTGCATTTGTTTTGTCACACACATTTTACTTCAGGTATGCATTAAAAGGTTCTGGTATATGTTACTATCACAAAACACGCCAATATGTGTTCAGCAACATCTCCTGAGTACAGCGATACCTCACATGAATGATTTTGCCTGGCTGTTTGGGGGCAAAAGGGCCACATTTGGGGCATGCGCATTTTTCAATGTTGAACTTTGGCATTAGGCCCATGCCCTATTTGGTACATCTTTGAGCCGGGCCATTTCAGTGTGCCCAACAAAACCATATATTTTTGAAAACTAGACTCCCCAGGGTATTTTAAATGCTGGTATTTTAACTCTTTGCATGCACACATTTTACCACCAGAATTTGCAGTCTGCAGTAGTATTCTTTTGTGTGTATTTTCCCCCCACACACCTATGTTATGTATGAATTTACAGCTCCTGGTATATGCCGCTGTCACACGACACCCCAATATGTGTTCAGCAACATCTCCTGAGTACAGTGATACCCCACATGCATGGATTTGTCATTTTTTGGGGGAACTAAAAGGCAACATTTGGTACGTGTGCATTTTTCTAATTGGAAATTGGAAATCCTCCCCCCCGTGTTAATTGGGATATTGTTGAACCCGGGCCAATTCAATTTACCCCATCAAATCATACATTTTTTAAAAGTAGACACCCCATGGGCATTTAATATGCCAGTATTTTAACTCTTTCCATGCGAGAATTGTTTTAAGCTAATATGCTAATTTTAGGACTTGCTCACAAAAATACATTTTTTATATATATATTTTATTTTTTTTGCCTTTTTTTAAAAAAAAAATTTAACATTTTTTTTCAACTTGAAGGTTCCCCTGATAGTGACATCAGTGGGAAATTATTTTTACATTTTACTGTTTTTTTACTATTTTTTTCTAATTATTATTAATTTTATTTTATTTTTTTATTTATTTTTACTAATCACACTGTGATTAGAAAGCTGGGCTCCATTGACTTGCATGTTTGAATGCAGTACCTGTATTCAACCTGCAAGTGGAGCCAGAGTTCTCTAGAGGGGCTGGAGACCATCTAGCAAACTTTTTCATCTTTATTGTTTTTTTCCCGGGCCGCCGCTCTTCCGGAGCGGTCACAGTCCATCCCGAGGTAAGTGTTTGGTGTCGCTGGATGCCTCCTGATCGAGGTATTCCACGACACCATTTAAGTTTAAGAGGCGATCCTAAACGTCAATTGTCGTAAACGACATGTTTTTCCGTGACATGCCCGGACTGGCAATTGTCATCAAGGGGTTAATGAGAAAACTCACTTTGAGGAAGTTTTGTTATCAACAAAGCACCACACAAAACAACACTAAAACACAAGACCCCTTTACTCACACCGATTTACATTTAAAATCAGCTTTCTATCCAAAAAAACAATAAAAGGACAATGTATTGGCACTTTCCAAAAAAAGATATTCAAATAAGAAAGGTAAAAGAAGGGATCATCTAACTAAGAAAGAGAGGAACGTAATGGAATTCTTATTAAAAAAAGAATTAAAAAAATTAAATTTTTTATCAACTGCCAGAAATACACAAATTCATACAATCCACCTGGGCTTCCCATAATTTTTGAGATTAGATTGCTACCATTCATTTTATGGATGCTTATAGACGGATAAATAAAGGAGGTCTCAAAATTTAAATCGTATCTAAAAGGACAGAACTCATTGAGCATTTACAAGGGTGTGATACCAGTACAATTTGGCAATATATTCAGATTTGGATTTAATTGTCCAAAGTGCAAAGTTTATACTGGCACATAAATATTTTTGGTTCAAGGGGGATTTCTTGTTACAAATGGAGGAGAAAACGTTGATCACCATGTTTACTCCTAGTAATGCCAATCTGTTTACCGACAAATATGGCACTAACAGTTTTTCTTGGCACCGGTTGGTTTTTGGGGGATAAAGGTGGCACTAGCAATTTGTTTGGGGCAAATTGTGCACTATGGGAAGTAGATGACATATTACTTGGTGGAGTCGGGGGCCCAAAGAGTTGGAGTGGTAGCCATAAAACGTGGGTGTGGTTAAAATATTATGTTTGTAAAGGGAATGAGTTAGCAATATAGCCACACCCAACTTAGGGCACCAAAAATTATTCCACTTTTTGGTGCCCTTTGGTGCACCGCTATTCTAAAAGCTGAAAAGGTTTTGTGGGTAAAAGTCTATCAAAGTCAAATGGCAATGTCTTATTTGTGCTTTTGATTTGTTCCACCAGAGGGAGACAATTGCTAACTTTAAAAGTAAATGTTGTATAAAATTAGGGATTAATCTAGCCTTGGTGCAGTATTAATCTAAATTTTATTAAAGACAGGAGGCTTCGTATTTTGCATTAACCTTCTTTACTGTTAACCTCCAGCAGCAAAACAGTTAACAGAGAAACAATAAAACAACCAATAGGAACACAGGAACAGTCTATAAAAGTCTGCACAACTAGAAACTCCTCCTCTTTCTTTGCGAAGCTGAAAACGACAGCAACAACATCCCAGCAGGAAACTCAGGAACACAGGAACAGAGCAGAAAAGGACCACCATGGCACCAACACCTCACACCACTGGAGGACGACCTGAAAAAACAGAGAACGTGACAGTACCATGCAAAACATATGCCGAGCAGGACACAAAATCAACAGGCACAGGAACAAGAACAAACAGCCCACCACCAACCCCCCCAAATATGCGAAACCGTAGTCGAACAAAGAAGGGAGGGAAAGAACAAAGAGAAGGGTGGGAAAATACTCGCCTCCTGTCTTTAATAAAATGTAGATTAATACTGCACCAAGGCTAGATTAATCCCTAATTTTATAGCAAAACAGGAGGCTTCGTATTTTGCAGTTTTAACGCCCCTAAACCAACGCCAAGGCAGCGTGAGCCGGGGCCCGGAAATAAAAGGTCCGGAAAGTAGATGGAGAGGACCTCGACAAAGGTGGAGAGAGTGGAACACGCTCGGAAGAAGATGCCAGTCGCTCACGTCCCTCCAATGCCGGGAGAACCAATCTGCCAAGGCAGTACTGGTAAAGCTCTTTGGTGAGCTCTGTGAGAAGCCTGGGTCTCGAGCCCCCTAGCCTGTTGATGTAGCGGACAGCGGAGACGTTGTCCATGCACAGCACCAGGGAACAATGGGTGACGCCCTTCATGAAACTGTGAACCACCCAGCGATGAGCTCCAGGCAATTGATATGGAGATCGCATTCCTCCGTGGTCCAAGGACCCCCGGTAGCCACGTCCCCGCAAACTGCCCCCCAACCAGACAGACTTGCGTCGGAGTCTAAGACAAAATCTGGGCTTGACCCGAAAATGGCACGGCCGTTCCACGCGTCCATGTGGACCAACCACCAATGGAGTTCTAACCGGGCCTCGTCCGACAAGGAGATCATCGTGTCGTATGAGGCCGACTCGCGAAGGTGCCTCGTCTTCAGACGCTGAAGGGCTCTGTAGTGGAGCGGGCCTGGGAATATGGCCTGAATGGATACAGAGAGCAGGCCTATGACCCTGGCGAGGTTCCTGAGCGAGACCAAGCCACCGCGAAGGAGCCTGCGAATCTCCTTCTTGATGACCAAGACCTTGTCGCGGGGAAGCCTGAGGACCGATGCCACTGAATCCACCGAGAAATTGAACGGTCTGCGTCGGGACCAAGACCGACTTGGCCTCGTTGATGACAAAACCCAACTGGGAGCGGTAGGCGGCGGAGGCGTCCGGAAACCGGGGTCTAGAGCCAAATGAGGCCATTCTGCTGGCGGCACGACCCCTCTGCCGGCCAGCTCTGGGGGAAAAACGATTCCCTCTACGAAATACGCGTCTCATTTTGGTCTGGGCCTTGGTGAGAGAGGTCTTTAATAAATTTCTCGCCGAAGACTAAACCCTTGGCTTCAGCGCCCAGTTCCTTAGTGGCCAAACCGGCCAACTTGGCGTCCAGCTTGAATAAAGCCACCTTGCGTCGTTCGGAGGAGATAGCGCAATTAGCGTTGCCCAGAAGACATAAGGCTCTCTTAGTCCAGTCACGGACCAACTGGGGATCTAGAGGAGAGCCGTCAGTTATGGCTTCGTCAGCCATTTGGAAGACCTGCGTCAAAGGGCCCGAGACGTCTAACAGTTTGTCTTGTGCCGAGCGGAAGCCCAGCTCAATGCCCTTACGAGTCTTTTCCGTTCTTAGTAAGGAAAGTTACTCGGGGGTATTGAGGACCTTATCCCTGACGGTGGGTCGAGGGCACTCCGAGCGAAGCCGTTGACGTACTTCCTTGTCCAGAGGACGGCGGATCCAGAACCGCAAAAACTCGGCAATGTGGGCCGAAGGAGTCCACTCTGAAGAACGAGGGTGGCGCAGGGCTCTGGGATCAAACAACGGAGTGCCGAGGTCATCCGTTACCTCGAACGGTTGGTCGGGAGCGCTGGACGGGTTGAGTGGAATCTTGGGAGGATCGGGAGCGAAGTCCTGTTCCCGGGTAGGGGAGGCTAGACCGGAAGAGGCAGCCCAGTACTCATCCAAAACCTCGTAGTCGGTGAGGTCCTCAGTTGGGGACACCATGGGAAGGACCGAACTGCGGACCTTTTTTAATGGAGCTTTTCCTTTCGCCAATGTGGAAGACAATTCGCTCCAGATGCGTTTCTGCGATGCTGCCGTGCCTGCAGGGGAAGACGAACCGCCCACGTCTGACTCCTCAACCCCGGTAGGAGAAGCGAGAGGTGGAGCTGGGCGTGCAGATTGGAGCTCCTCGAGCGCGGCAGGGAGCGACGCAGCCAGGGCAGAGCGGAGCCAAGCCTGAACGGCCGCCGGAAGTTGGTTTTGGAAATCTTCGGCCATTGCACTCCAAATGTGTCTATTGGTAACACAAAAAACAAAAGGAGTGAGTAGGGGCAAGGGCCAGACACAGGCCAAACGACCGGGGTTCACCCGTACGGTAAAATGCAATCCTATGGTAGGTGCAGTATCCCCAATAACGTGCCTAGAGGAGTGGGGTTCACCACGCCTGATGATTGCAGGGGGTCTACCCTAGCAGTGAGTGGAAGGGGTCACCCTAAGGGCAAATTTTGGTAAGGGGTTCATCCCAGAGAAAAGGCCTGGAGGGGTTCACCCCAGGCAGCCAGAAGCAAGGCCATAGACAGTAATAGGCAGTAGGGGTTCACCCATGGGGAGGGCAGCAGGGGTCACCTAGGATAATGGATCGAGTACCAGATACCTAAATTCTATTATGGATTACAGTGAAGAGGAGAAAACTCCTAAAAGGAAGAAAAAACAGCCTAAAAGAAAAAACATGCCATGCGGCCGATAAGGCCCAAACAAGGAAGTGACGGTGCGCAGCGTGGTGAAGGCCACCGAAAAAACACCGGAGCCACCACCACGCCGCGGGCAAGAAAGAAAAACGAAAGTCTCGCGGGGAAAAGGCAACAAACAGACCGCCGTGCAGTAAATATACAGGTTGCAACGCGGCCACGAAGCAGGCCGCCGCGCGGACACGGAAACAAACCGCCACGCGGGAATTGACATGCCGACGCGGGAAACAGCAGGGCGGCGCGCGCTAAAATGACTGGCCGCCGCCGGGAAAGCGAAAGGCCGCCGTGCAGCCGCAGCAAGGTGGAAGACACAACAATGCGGCAGGCCGCCACACGGAAACGCGTTAGACCGCCGCGTGAGGGGGATAAAATGTACCGCCGCGCGGGAAAGTGAAAATAGCCGTTCAGCCGGTGGGACAGAGAATAACCCTAGGGCGGAGAGAAAAACCACCGCCCCGGGTATAGAGGGAACCTGGCCCACGTAGCCTGTAAGACAGGCCGACCCGAGGCCAGGGAGGAAAACGGAGTGAGCGCACGCAGAGCCCCGCGTGGTCACAGGGAGAGGCAGCAAGGGAGGTAGGAAAGGATAAACCTACCAACAGCTACAAAAAGGTACTAAGGCAAATACAGTCACATAAATGAGAATAGATATATCAAAATTATAAATAGTACCTATAGACAATAAATTAATATAATGGAATGTTCTCACCTGGAGGTTAAGCAACAAAGAAAGAAGAGGAGTTTCTAGTTGTGCAGACTTTTATAGACTGTTTCTGTGTTTCTATTGGTTGTTTTATTGTTTCTCTGTTAACTGTTTTGCTGCTGGAGGTTAACTGTAAAGAAGGTTAATGCAAAATACGAAGCCTCCTGTCTTGCTATAAAATTAAGTTTCTTATTTTAGCATTGGAATTCCCTTTGACACATTTTTATTTTTGAGGAGGATTATTATTTGCAAATTTGAGGGACAGCAATGGGGGCGCACTTTGCCAATTTAAATATGGTTTTCTGGCAGGAACATTATATTTTTCATGATCAAAATTCATTTGCATTAGAATGTATTATTTATTTTGGTCGCTTCATTGATGACCTATTAATTATTTGGTCAGGTAACACTGAACAGGTTCATTCTTTTATGTTGTTTGTAAATTCCAATAAGCTTAATTTATAATTGCTATCCTTGGCATGTTATTAGGAGTGTACCAATTGGTCAATTCTTTGGACTGAAACAAAATAGTGCCGCCCACACGGGATTTGACAAATCAAACCCAAGAGCTTTAGATTAGGTTCAGGATGAGGGGTTATTCAGAATAGGACATTCAACGGGCATTTAATATAGCCAATCATTAACATCATTCTGGTGTTTGCATGACCATCCTTTACCTAAACATAAGAAACCCCACTGAAATATAACGTTCCTGACAGAGTTTCATATAATATGGTCCATCTTGAAGAAGCGCTTGCATGTCTTCCAAGAAGAAAAAACTGTGTCTACTATTGTCCAGAACAGCATTAAACCCTGTTCATTGGGCAATACACTTACCCTTAATTACATTGTCTAATATTGAGGGGCAATTTGTTAGAGGCTGTTCCCGTGTGAACATAAGATTTGCAAACGTAATTGATCTGTAACTGATAAAACCTTTGATATTAGGGATTACATCAACAGCTCCACGAAAACAGTTTATTACTGCGTAGGGCTGCAATTTTTTTAATTTTTTGATTAATCTGCAATATACAAACTGGGTGTTAAAAACAAACAGCAGAATAAAAAAACTACATTTACATTAACCCCTTAAGGACCAGGCTGTTATTTTTGGGGACCAAGTCTGTTTTAACACTTTTGCGGTGCTTGTGTTTAGCTGTAATTTTCTTCTCTCCCATTTAGTGAACCCACACAAGTTATATAGGGCTTTCTTTGGATACCATATTATATGATGATGATGATCATATCATCTAATTTCCTATTAAAAAAAATATGATGAAAAATAGGAAATATCTTTTATTCATCCAAAACACCTAAGGAAAAAACCTGCTCAATAGATTCTAATATTTGTCCTGAGTTTAGAAACACCCAGTGTTTTTTTTGTTTTTGTCATAACCACTGACACCACGGCACTCACCCCAGAAGTTCTTCTGCCCAGGAAACCGCTGCCAAAGGAGGCCCTTGGCAGTAGTAACCCAGGACTGATCCCAACAGTGAGGAGGCCAGGTGTAAGCGGATAATATAGCTATGACTTGAAATAGCAAGGTACAGGGGTCAGCAAAGTACAGGATCCAAGACGAACTCAGCAGTGCAGGGGTTAATACAATCAGGATAGTCAGGATAGCCAGTTCGGTACACAAAGCGGGTAGTCATACAAGCTGGGAGGTAAAAGGCCACCTTTGCGAGGTGTGTATTTTTTTGTATTTCAACTTCTGGTCAGTCTGTGCTCATGTCCTATTTTTGGGACATCTTTGAACCCAAAATTCGATTTGATTTACCCCATTAAATCATACCTTTTTTAAAACTAGACACCTTATGGGCATTTAAAATGCCAATATTTTAACTCTTTCCATGCGACAATTTTTGTGAAGATATGGCGCTAAAAAAATAATTTTTAAAGAAAAAATACACATTAGTGGAATGGTAAAACAGTATTTCATCTAATGAACAGGCATATATGTATTTTAACATTTTTGGTATCTATTATACAGTTTGTCAGCATATGTTATATATAAACAGAAAACCAATAGCCATTTTAAGGTCCCCCTTACTTATAGATATTCCCCTCTGCCCCCCCCAGATATGCCACTCTGTGACCCAGATATGATTTATAGTGCCCGATATGCCACTCTGTCCCCCAGATATGCCACTCTGCCCCTAATATGCTTTATGCCCCCTAGATATGCCACTCTGACTCCCAGATATGCCACTCTGACCCCCCAGATATGCCTTATGCCCCCAAGAAATGCCCACATGCCACCTAGAAATGTCCACCTGCCCCCCAGATATGCTTTATGCCCCCTAGAAGTGCCACTCTGCCCCCTAGAAGTACCACTCTGCCCCCCTGATATGCCACTCTGCTTCCTAGAAGTGCCACTCTCTCCCTAACTTACCAATGCACCCCCAGACTCCCTGGTGTCTAGCGGTGCCAGCTGGACGTCTATGACGGAGAAGCCCCGGCGGAAGTCCCGGAATCGGAGGTTGTCTACGCCCATCGTCACAGCCGGTGAACATCTGTGCATTACACGTAGACAACCTCCGCTGCCAGCACTTCCGCCGGGGCTTCTATGGTGGAGCACCGGAAGGTTATGTCACGCCGGTGCTCCACCTTAGAAGCCCCGGAGGAAGTGCTGGCAGTGGAGGTTGTCTATGCGCATCGCGCAGACGTCCAAGGCTGCCGGAGAGGACGATCCAGGTCCCCTGCAGCGTTGCGGAGGTTTCCAGATCCTAACCCTGCTGCTTACCCGCAGCAGGGATAAATGAAAAAGAAAAAAAAACACCCGCCCGGCACCCAGAACTGCATGTACCAGGCGTCAGGCGACACGAACTGCACGTCCCTGCACTAAACCTTGAAAATATATTCGGGCCAATACGATATGTATATATATATATATATATATATATATATATATATATATATATATATACATACATTTTTGGAGCTTTTTTTTAATGGTTGGAACTGGGTGGTTCCCCTGATGGTGACATAAGTACATACATTTTTTATTAATATTATTTTACTTATCACATTGTGATTAGTGAGCTGGGCAGTGGAGCTTTGGGATAATATGGTCTAAATCCACTAAATCTGGTCCACAGCTGCTACTGGGTCAGTTTTAATTTGGTCCATGACTAATACTGGGTCAGGCTAAATCTGATCCATGGCAGACACTGATCCCCCCCTCATGCCCCTCTCTGGCGGATGCCAGCCCCTGACATGTCCTGAGAGCAGTCTCCATACTTCAGGATGTGGATAACCCTGCCCAGCACATTATCCATGATCTGGAGGCCCACCTCACACGCCTCCGCAAACCTCAGTCTGCGGGCCTTAAACAAACATCCATAGAAGTACACAGCCCACCACCCCTGGGACACCTCCTGCTAGCCCTGTGTATTCAGGTTCTCCTAGCCGTAATCCACTACTCCGGGTCTCCGCCAGACAGACACACCCACACACACACTAGGCCGCACTGTCATTTATCTCTGGGTCCAGATCAGCAGAGAACTGCCCCAGAGACAGTGGCAGAGCACATGGCCATCTTAAAAGCATTGTATGCCCCCCTCCCCCCAAAAAAACATGATGTACACACATATGGACATACACTGCCCTTACAAATACCTGCGACACACACACATATAGACATATAGTCGTGGCCAAAAGTTTTGAGAATTACACAAATATTAATTTCCACAAAGTCTGCTGCCTCAGTTTAGATGATGGCAATGAAGAGTTATGAAGAGTGATCAGATGAATTGCAATCAATTGCAAAGTCCCTCTTTGCCATAAAAATGAACGTAATCCCCCAAGAAACATGCCCAATGCATTTCAGCCCTACCCCAAAAGAACCCACTAACATCATGTCAGTGATTCTATCGTTAACACAGGTGAGATTGTTGACGTAGACCAGGCTCTGTTATGCTGATTAGAATAACAGACTGGAAGCTTTAAAATGAGGGCGGTGCTTGAAATCATTGTTCTTCCTCTGTTAACCATGGTTACCTGCAAGGAAACACATGATGTCATCATTGCTTTGCATGAAAAGGGCTTCACAGGCAAGGCTATTGCTGCTAGTAAGATTGCACCTAAAGCAACCATTTATCGGATCATCCGGAACTTCAAGGAGAGAGGTTCAATTGTTGTGAAGAATGCATTAGGGTGCCCCAAGAAAGTCCAGCAAGTGCCAGAACCATCTCCTAAAGTTGATAGGGGTGCCACCAGTGCAGAGCTTGCTCAGGAATGGCAGCAGGCAGGTGTGAGTGCATCTGCACGCACAGTGAGGCGAGACTTGTGGAGGGTGGTCTGGTGTCAAGAAGAGCAGCAAAGAGGCCACTTCTCTCCAGGAAAAATATCAGGGACAGACTGATATTCTGCAAAAGGTACAGGGATTGGACTGCTGAGGACTGGGGTAAAGTAATTTTCTCTGATGGGGCATCTGGAATAAAGCTTATCCAGAGAAGACAAGGTGAGTGCTACCATCAGTTGGTGCCATGCCAACAGTAATCCAGTGGGGTTGCTTCTCAGCCAAGGAAGTGGGTTCGCTCACAATTTTGCCATAACACAGCCATAAATAAAGAATGGTACCAACACATTCTTCAATAGCAACTTCTCCCAACCATCCAATAAACAGTTTAGTGATGAACAATGCATTTTCCAACGTGATGGAGCACCTTGCCATAAGACAAAAGTGATAACTAAGTGGCTCTGGGGAAAAAACATTGAAATTTTGGTCCATGGCCAGGAAACTCCCCAGGCTTTGCATAAGCGTAATGTAATTGTCAATAAAAGCCTTTGAAACTTATGAAATGCTTGTAATTATTCTTCAGTATACCATAGTAACATCTGGCAAAAATATCTAAGAACACTGAAGCAGCAAACGTTTTAAAGACGAATACCTTACACACACATATACACATACACTGCCCTTACAAATGCCTGTGCATACACACATGTACACATACACTGCCCTTACAAACACCTGCTCATACACAAACATATACACTGCTTTGGTGCTCCGTAATCACTATGCGCCAGCAATAGATGCAGAGCGCCTGATACGACAACTTATCCCGCCTGTCAGCATCAATTGCTGCCGCATAGTGATTAAGGAGCATGGTCTCCCCAACCTACCTCCCTGGTTAGAGAGAGATTGTGATCTTAGCGGCCGTCCCCTATGGGTGCCGCCTACCCACACCAGCGCTCATGGTGCCTGGATGCACACTGCACTCCGCTGGCTACTATTCTAGAGGCTCTGCGGCGAATCACATTGCACAGAGCAATTAGAACGTGGGCCCATGGGCAACTGCCCAGTGTGTTCTTGCGTTAAGACGGCACTGCGTACATGTACCGAGCAGCAACACCACATGATGGCACTCATATACAGTGAGGTCTGTCTTGTTAGTTTCTGTATCTTAGAAAGAAACTTAAGTGCAAAAGCCTGAAGAGGTATTTTGCATTCCTCCTACTTCATATGTGCAACATAAGGAAGTGTGGTTCTTTCATTGGATCTGTAATGGATAGTTAAATGTTCTTAGGAATAATGTAATTAACAATGAATTATATTTACTAAAATGTTTTGTATCATTTGTACTGTATTATATAGAAAATACATGCTTCACCCTGTGTATGTATGTCTCTTACAATTTGATTCCATATTAGGTTCACTATTTTAATCAAATAAAAAATGTTTGCAGAATTACATTTTTATTGAATTATATTACTCTTAATTGCTTGTTTGATTCGTTAGGCATTTTATAAAGCCTCCTAATATTTCTTTATTAATTGGTTAAAAAAATGGAATAATTTAGAATAATGCAGATATGGCAGTAACTAGAGGTATGTGGGTAACATAACCTCAGCAAGAGGGGTGTGAAACATACCTGCAAATGTGACAGGTAAAAATATCTAAACTGTGAAATTATATATTTTAAAAAATAACACACACTGTCTATCAATTTTTGTAATTTTTTTCCGGTGAAAGGTCCATTGTAAAGTATATGGACAATAAGATGTCATCAGTATTTACAGCTACCTAGCCACTTGGAAAAAATAATAAATCATTAAAAAGAATTTGTTTCCATGTATATTTTCATAGTAGAACATTCAACATCTACATATGTAGAATTTTTTCCCTCATAGTTTGTCCTAAATTTTATTTTTTATTTTACTTTTTTGTATGGCTGCCACTTTTTGTCTCTATAGGTTTGTAATACCACATTCCACTGTCAAAAGTCTTCTCCAATTCCAACTGATGCAGTTCAATAAGTCACAGGCTATTATAACACATATTTAGAAAAGAAAACATAAAAAAATATAAATAACTAATCATTCCATTAATCTTATGTATACCTCCCAACATTCAAAATGGCCAAAGACGGTAATTTTTGCTTAGCGGGCTGTGGCTAAATGGTAGTCTTTTTGTTATTGATACCCATTTATGTAACTAAGACCGTAAGAATAATAATGTATAATGTTCACACAATGTATTTTTATGTGCACATTATTGTGACTTTTAAGACAATAGAACACTGTGATGCACTCATACCCAGCTAACATTTTGAGCTTCCAGGTACATCAGGGGACACAATAAGGAAAGAGGGATGTGGTACCCAAAGAAGAATGTTCCCTTCTAAAGAATGTATTGCCAGTATGCCAATGCCAATGGCAGGGGCATCTGGATCTCATACTCAGGCGGTTGGCTGTTCTATTTATGGTTCCTCCATGTTTTCTTTTTTCAGTCATGGCACACTTCTCTATGACATCCAAAGGTGCATGTAGACAGTGTCCCAATAGTTGCATGCACATCAGCATACGAGGTATACGTCTTAATTGTCTTTACCTTGTTCATTTGTGGATTCCTTTCTGCTTTATACAACAATGAGTTGAATGAGAAATTATTAGTGTGTTTCCTGCAAATTATATTTACCAGAAACTATATTACTCAAGTGGTGCATTTGTCTCCTATCTCATCGCTTTCTAACATGTCTGCTGTGACGGGACACCCCTGCACCTCAATTGGGTACACCCGCCAAGCCGCGCTTCCATCTGCTGAGACACCAGTGGTTAACCCTTTCAACATTGGACGAGACTAGCGCTAGCAAGACGAAGTGGGGCAGCAATCTAATGGAGCCATGCTGGAACTGTTGCTAGCTGAACCTTAGCTACATAGTGCTAATATTGACCTGAAAAGGACAATAAGTTGTCATACCAGCCTACCCCAGTCATCAGACAGAACTAATGTTGAGGTGGAAAACACAAACTGAGTTTATTTGGAACAAGCACAGCTCTTTATCCACACAAATCTAATTAGAACAGGAGTATAATTCCATCACTTCCAGACAGCCTGGCACCTCCATACAGTTCCATGGCCAGCAATGCCCACCTTATTATTACCCAGCTGACAATGAGTCACTATTTCTGGGTGATCCCGAGGGAGTAGTGTCAATCTCAGGGTACCAATGAAGAGCTCAGGGTCCACGGATGTTATGTTCCAAAAAGCGACTTCATCCGACGTCGGGACCCTGAGCGACAGCATCAGAAACATCTTCAGGAACTGCCGGGCCAGAGTTCCATTGCCATTGCTGGGTAAACCCTGGTCCTAAAGATGAGTAATAAAATCACGGTTCCCAAATGAGCTCCCTTTCTGCAACCACCTCCAAGTGTTGCCCCCGCAAGCATAGTGTAACCCAAAAACAGCAAAGGGGTGGGACAGCAGGTGTCCGTAGCGACTCAGTTCCAATTGTTGGCGGGCATCGCCGCAGTTCCTAGCTGCCATACAGTTCCATGTTGCAGCAAGGTCCTGGTCTGGTGAATGGAGCGTGTGAGGCCATGTAGAACCCCCATAGCTGGCTAGTCCATGGGAGTCTGCTTAGGGCAGACCAGACCAGGTTTTCCAGTCACCCTGTGCCCCCCAATGAGCACAGGGTGACTTAGACATAAGAGGGGACTGAGCAGGCAGGCAAGGCGTTTCCCCAGGAATCCATCAGTGCCCCCCTCCCAAACTCAAACCTACCCCCATGTGTCCTCATCCTCAGTAGGTTACCATGACATCTGCTCCTTAATGTTTTTTATATATTCTATTTTATTTGAGTGTTACTTTTCATTTTCTAGAAGCAGGTTTTCAATGCAGACTTTTAGTTATGTTGTGGGACACATGGGCTTACTAGGGACAGTATTAGATTTGTGTGGTCAGTGGCTTGCTCATCTTCAGAATCAGCTATTTTGGTTCTGAACCTAAGCATTTCAATTCCACCATTTTTGTAAATACAGTTGCACACTCACCCCACTTCTATCTCAGACACATCTCTTTTTTTAATTATCCCACTTTACATTAATACCTATACAATGCCACACATTTGAATTAAAGCTTGAGAAAACTGTGCCTCGTAATGTAAACAAAAGGGAATGCTAATAGGTAGTTTTCATTGACAAAAGGAGTAGGACAAAATATCCGATTTTTGTATTCATTATTGCAACATTTATACATGACTAAACATAGTACAATTCAAGAGGGAAGAGAAGGCATGGTTGGCCAACATACCACCCCCAAGAATTAGCCTTCTAACACCCATGTGCTACTGGGCATGGATGGGCTTTATACCTCCTCTAGAGAAAGTTATTAGCCCACCGTTGCACACGGTATGGTGGAAGAGGGGATGCTTACAAGTTTATTTACTTTCATAATGTTATTGTTTTTTTTTCTTTTTTAATACATTGGGACATTTGAGACATACCTGGAGTTGCATTTGCGGCCATGCAAATTGTAAGTCAACTTGCATGAACTTATCTGCTACTTGCAAATTTTAAAGTTGCAGGCACTTTCAGCGACAACAAAATAACTCAACTGAAAACTCATCATTTTGAGGTGGCATTGCATACTTTCTCAATTAAAACAGGGACGTACATTAAACTGATTACGTGAAATAAATCATAAATCTGAATGTTACAAGTATGATCAACTTAACCCCTACCCTAGGGAAATTTTTACTCCCATTTTTTTTAACATGAACACATTCACCAAAATGACTGTATAAAAGTTGCACAGAATTATGCCAGTCATGGAAAGCATGCAAGCCCATGTTACTATTGAAAACCTATATACAAAACTGAAAGAACACCACCAAAAAAATTGAAAACGTCTCTTCTGGTGGTCCTAGATCTTCATATTAAAGAAGTCCATATGGTTATTTACCAACAATATTTTGCAACGGTAGGTGTTTAGCTGCTGCATTAAAATGTGTAATGACTGGAAAATAAACTTGGCTGTGTCTTGGCAGGGGTAGTCAAAGTTGAAAATAGTTGTGGATGTTGTTAAAGTACTTATGGGGTGCTTAGTTAAATGTTTATCAAAGCACTTGTTGCTGCCTATCCCTGCACCTTGGTACCTCGAACAGAGAGACAACAAGGTTGCATATTTGAATGGCTTAAAGCAAATAGAGTACTCAGAGATCCAGAAGCTGGTACCCTACTATATGAATGGGACTAATCTACTTTGAAAACGGGGGGGGGGGGTTATTTTGTCTGCAAGTTATTGCAATTTTTCTAAAGACATTGCCATTAATTTCATATATATATTCTTGTATTTTTACACACAAAGCTTTGTCATTCTTTATATCTTTATCAGAAATGCAAAGCACTTCCACGACAGAGGTATTGTTCACATTTCCCTTGGGAAGTCAAAAAGAGAGATGGGGGGGGGTGAGAAATAAGTTCAGAGAGAGCATGAGAGTGTG
The DNA here is from genome assembly GCF_027358695.1 of Spea bombifrons. Taxonomy (NCBI): domain Eukaryota; kingdom Metazoa; phylum Chordata; class Amphibia; order Anura; family Pelobatidae; genus Spea; species Spea bombifrons. The sequence continues at coordinate 77,920,070 of NC_071087.1, read as the reverse complement.
ACTGTACCATTACAATCCCCCTATACGCATTCTATCTACAGGAAACACCTTTACAGGAAGCCAGCGCATACAATTAGCTTGGACAGCAAGGACATGAGAACATGACGGGCTATGAGCCTTAACCAATGAGAAGAGACATATTTTAGGAGACGGTATAAAAGCCATCTACAGCTGACACAGACTGCGTCACTCAGACACGAAGGGAGCTTGTGGCATTTAAATTACTCTATGCATATGTGTGTATAGATAGATAGATAGATAGATAGATAGATAGATAGATAGATAGATAGATAGATAGAATACTTATTATTATATGTATAAGGTATAATATTTTATATTGAGAGACTTAGATCAGTGAAATACATCTGTGAAATACATGTGATATGCATATAAATATTTAAAGCAGTAGTTTCTATGTCCAGTAGTAATGGTTACTAGTTTTTTTGTTTCTAATGTTATATATAAAAAAATATATTATTTTTTTCAGGGAAGTGGGTAAAAAGAGGTGTTTTGTATGAATGTTGACATAGTTCTTAATAAGGGAAGTATGCAGGGTCACAGATTGGACAGAGATTAAGAAAATTTTAATTTGTAAAATATAATCTTGGGGAAAGTATTTTATAATCACTCACTCAACCCATTTCCAACACATCATGAGCTACAGAGAACTATGCAGCAGACTGTATCAATATGTCAGCTATGATACCATAGCATATACAGAGTAAATGAATTGTTCAGAAGTTTAAATGTTTACTGTAACCCTGCTGATTCCCACGTAATACAATGAAACATATCAAAAAGGGGAGGGGCAAAGTAGTTCAGCAGTGCAGGTCTGGACTGGTTATCTAGCTAATGCCTGGGGGCCGCTGGCCAGACTTACTCTTATTGCCTCTAACAGCAGATCTGGTCCTGCAGTGTGCAGCTGCCAACTGGATGCATGTGACCCATCCTACAAAAAAAACCCAAAACATCATGTGGGGGTGTATGCATTTGCAGGGCTAAAATGTGGGCCTGGGACTAGCGGCTGCTAAATGACATACGTTATTTTAATCCCATTTGTGCTGCTCTCACCTATGGTGCTGAAATGACCAGGTCTAGGGCAGCAGTCCCTACATCATCACAACATAAGGGAAGGGAGCAGATCGCGCTTTTGGGCCCGCTGGGACGCTGGGACACTGGGCTAGTTACAAAGGAGATCTTTAATCTCTCCCACCGGCGTATCTACACAATGGATGCTATGTCGGCTCAGCACAACCTCCTTAGAAATCAAGAAAAATACAGCGTGCCAGGATAATGTACCGAAGATGCTGACCATGGAGGTGGAAGGGATCCTGGGCTCTACCCTAGGTTGGGCCTAGGGGACCCCAAAGATAAATACAACACTCCATGTACATACAATAACATAGAATGAGCCCCTAAAACATAAACAGGATAAATTCGTTGACATGTATACTGACCAGTTCAGGACATCCCTAATGGGAGGCACTTACCATTGATGAAAAAGCACCAGGAATAAAATTGTCATTGTATGATTAAGCATTTGTTATATTTTATTCATAATTTTTCCCCCTCTGATTGAAGTTAGGATACATATACCCATCGAAACATAGAGTGTCCTGATTATTGGACAGCAGGACTGAGCACACCAGCAGTAAGCTACCTGCTGCTGGAGATACCTGCAGTAGGCTAGAGGGTAGACTGGGCACTGATTTTCTTTTCTGTTTGGAGTTGCTTTGAACATTGTTGGTGCTTTATAAATGAATAATAAAATATACTTAATAATATTACAGTCGTATGGTATACATTTTGTATATATGTCATATTTCCTTGGTAAAATGGGGGAATACAAGTATAAATAGAGAACCTGAGGTACAGTTTTCCATATCTATAAATACTCTAGTCACTGACCGTGTTTCCTTAAAATGTGTGTTGCCCGTCTTGAATTCGCTAAGAATTTTCTCCCCTGACAGCCCCCTGCCCCCTCCTAATTCAAAGAGAAGTGCAGATTCAGGCAATATCTGTGCATACACAATTCCTGGAAACACGCGTCTGTGCGAAGGTCATTAACACTGAGAATACCACAGACAGTATCTGTGCTTTTACACGTGTGATCTTCTGACCTTTTTTCTGCAAAAAGTGTAACCTGTTCCAGTACTAGGCTCTGAGGAGATTAACCCATGAACTGTATTGAGATCGGAATGACAACGTAGTGGGACTATACAATTAAGTTTGGCATTTTACTCAAAAAAATATAGGTTTTTAGTCAAGCTGAACATTTAAAGAAGCTTATACACAAGATATATTTTGCACCTCTATCTTTAAAGAATGTTCGGTAATGCGGAATAAACATACCTGCTCCTCCGGTACTCCGGGTCAAGACACACCACGCTCCCCGACACTTTTTTCCTTTAAATGGGGGTGTCTCCCACTGCCGTCAGCGGGAACGCCCCCAACGTCGGCGGGACCGCCTGCTGACGTCAGTGTGCAGTCCTGGTCGGGTCCCGCAAGGGAAGGCTCCAGGTAGCCAGAGCCAAGAAGTTCCCAGGTATGGGAATAAAGTCTTGATTAGTGTTTAGTCAGGGCCAGCCCAAAACATTGTGTTGCCTGGGTCTAAGGATGAAATGCTACCCCACCACTACCACCATAACCACACACACCAAAAATACACCCTCATTCATTATGTTATATCATGATTAATAAAAATAATTCTCTCATACTCTCTCACAACATTGTAGGCTCTGGGCAAAGCAACGCACTGGGGCAAGAATATGATGTCACTTACTGGATGCCCATACACACATATATACACATATACACATACACTGCCCTTACAAATGCCTGCCCATACACACACACACATATACACTGCCCTTACAAATGCCTGCCCATAAACACACATATACACATACATTACCCTTACAAACACCTGTTCTTTAGTAGGTCTACAAATTAGGTAAATACAACCTCAGATAAACAACACGACATGAAACAATACACCATGTTATCATTTATTCAATATATATATATATATATATATATATATAAAGCCAAAAATGGAGAAGGCTTTTTTTTCACACAAGGCTTCTCAATTTTTGGCTTTATATATATATATATATATATATATATATATATATATATATATATATATATATATATATATATAAAGCCAAAAATGGAGAAGCTTTGTGTGAAAAACTAAGTACACCTTAATATTCAATAGCGTGTAGTACAACCTTTACCAGCAATAACTTGAAGTTATCATTTTCTGTTTGATTTTATGAATCTTTCACATCTCTGTGGAGAATCTTCTTTGCAACATTGCTTTAGTTCGTTGAGGTTTGCAGGCATTTGTTTATGCACAGCTTAAGGTCTGGACTGGCTATTGCAACACCTTGATTCTTTTCTCTTTTACATTTTCCCTCACTCTTATTCATGTTTTCACACTGTCTCTCACGCATGCTAACACTCACTCATGCTCCCTCACAAATGCCCTGATGTTCTTGCTCCCTCACACTCACTCACGTTTATTCATGCTCTCACGTGTTCTCTCAATCTCTCTTACATGCTCTTATACTCAGTCATGCTCTCTCACACTCTCGCTCTCATTCACACTCCCTCATGCTGTCTCACGCTCACTCAGTCTCACACTCATTCTCTCACCGTCGCTACATTTTCACCCACACACTCTCTCTTAGTGTCTCCCTACTTTCTCTGCCATAAGGTTCAAAGTTGCTGTTTCCATTCCTGCAGTCTTCTCTTGCCTCTTCTTTCTTCTTTTTCCTGTCATCAATTGTCTCTCCTCTTCTCCCTGGTACCAGCTCCGCTGGCCAAGGCATCATGGAGCATTTCCTCAAAAGGTTGTTCGCGGAGGACCTGCCTCCTTGAGGAAACACTTTGGAAGAGCCCTCACCATGCGCGTTTTAGGTACACCTTCACTGAACAGCGGAAGCTCTGTAAAACTTGTTGAAGGACTGCTGCCAATCTCATTTCAGCGGCAGTGGCCGCAGAGACGTGAGAGACACATATGCTTTAAACAAAAGAATGCTTTATTTTGCTACCAGAATGGCCCTCCCGTTCGGCACCCTGGCATATCTCCAGCAAAGGCGCCTATTCCGCTAGGTGACAAGCCCAACCACAAAATCAGTGCTTACCATTGACCAGTACCATTACTGCAGTGTTATGCATGCACCAACCACAAATTCAGTGGACGGTTCTGGCCCCAACGGAACCGCGCACTGTGTTTTACTGGCAACCTTGCAAGGAGAAAAAGTGGCATTACTGCTGATTTGACAACTACCTGTAGGTGTTCCTTCTCCTCTCATAATGAGGTGGGAAGTTTGGAAAAAACAAAGTAAGCAAGGTAAGTAATGTAAAAGCAGGGTCAGTTAAATAGGCCACTAATTTTTCTAATTACTTTTGCCCCTGCCCCCTAATTTTCTGGCCTTTGATGCTGGACCAGCCTGCAGCCCCTTGTTCTGTATAGAAAACGACATGCTCCTGTGGTAAAACCTTAATGGTTCTAGCTCCTAGACAGTCCCCATACCTAGGAACTCTCTGGTTCTCTGGGTCGACACCCGAATCCTTCGGGTCCTAGGAGCAGGGTCCTGACACGCCCACTCCCTGCCATTTCCCCTTTAAATGGGTTTTTTTTTTTTTTTTTTCCCCGCGATGTTGACGGGAACTCCCCTGGCGTCAGTGGGCAGTCCTGGGTAGCTGTAGCACACAAGTTCCCATGTATGACAGTCCCTCGCTAGTTTCTTGCAGGGAACAAAGGGTATGTAAGATAGCAACTTATCACCCAAGAGTATGTGCTTTTCTGTATGTGTATTTTCGAATTGCAGCTTGTTGCTTCTGCCAAATAAATATGGTAACACAGAAAAATGTATTTGCATCTTTAGGTGTTATCATATATACTCTTTGCTACATGTTATTTCCCTCAGGAACGTCCTTGAGGCCGTTGTCCTGACCAAGTTTTAAAATTTCTACAATCAACACGTAATCACTTCACTGGCACACGTGGTGAACAACTACTGGACTGCTAGCCGTCATCGCTCAATACTCACTCAATCAGGTGCTTCAGCGCTCGCCACTGGCTGGACATGCTCAGCCACATAAACCTAAATACATAGCGCGTGGCGTGGCCTCTCATATACAGCTGGTGGCTGTGCTTAGGTCATTTGGTGGCCAACAACCTTAACGTGGCAGGTCTGCAATATTGCAGAGAAACTTGCAAATGATGAATTTCTGGAATCCACAGACTTTAGTGTGTTTATACTCTCCAGAAACACAAACATAGCAGAAAGATAGAATGTACAAGACGGGACAGAAAAATAATATTTATGTAAAATTCCTGTTAGGGAAACCAGCGAGAAACATGTGGAGATATTTAGCAAACTGTATAAACCATTCATTAAATGCATTCCACTCGCAACCTGGCTACACAACTCACCACAGTATGAAAACGCAGGAAATTTCTGCATTAACTCAAAGTCCTGTACCTGAGTTGCAAGAAAGAGAAGCTATGAATGGGGTTGCTTCATGTTTAAGCATTTGGTGGTTACTGAGAATTAAATTATCAGTATGTTAAAAAGTTACATGCTTAAATCATACAAATAGATTGTGGAATCTGCAGTTTAATTAGTAAGAGGGATGGATTTATGTGCAAGGCTTTCAGGTCATGTGGTATATACTGGTATGGATAGTTCCCATTCCAGCTGAGATATAATTTGGATGCTGGGTTTGGAATGTTTTATATATATATATATATATATATATAGTTATTATTTTATTATTTGTTTACCAACAATTTTCATTATTAACCTTTTGAGTACTGGGGTAGGGACATATAGTTCACTGTGGGAGGCTGAGCCAGTTTTTGTAGTTTTGCTATGGTTATGCTTAGGTGACAATCTAATAAACATCTTTTGCCTAAGGAAATATATTTTGTTCAGGATAAATTAAGATATTCATAGATATCTAGTTTTATAGGGAAAATTAGGAAATCACGTGCTGCAAAAATGTACATTTCCCCATAAATTCCAAAGAGAATAGTCAAAGCAACATGAAAAATAATTATTTTAATAGCCCCCACTTTTATCTATTTATCCAATAGATGTGGTTGTACATGTATGTATGTATGTATGTATGTATGCACACTCATGTAGGTGACACAATATAATGCAGTTTGGGCACATATTAGAAGAGGTTAAATTCCATAATCATGCTAAAGACACAAAATATATATATATATATAGAAAATGCACATGCCCACAAGTATGCCAACCTTTTTACACCTCTGGTGCACTTGTTTTTATGGGTTACAAATTCCATTACCTTTGTCATCATTCTAGCTAAGGGTGATGGGAGTTGTAGTCCAGGGAAGCTCATCAGTCCACTTTCTATTGTTTTTTTTAAAATATACTTTTTTTTAAAAGCATTGTCTGTTCTCATTAGAGCCCCCCTGGAAATGTTGTGCCTGGCTGCTGGTGACTATTACTGCACACACCGCTGAGCAGAAGATGTATTAGTCTTAATGCGAGTCCTACCAGCCTAGGAGCTGGGAGACAAGGAAAGAGGCAAGTCCATGCATTTGAAGGGGCAAAAACAGTATGCATTAAAGTGCATTTGATGGCTGGACAGACCATTTAAACTTACTTTTGCTTAGAATATTGCATTTACCCTGCCCTGAGCTCTACTTATTCCTACATCCTAGCATGTGAGGTCCACAGCAGCTTCTTGTAGCTTATGAACCTTAATATTACAATCTTAATGACCTACCCAAGGATTGTCTATTAGGGAATGTGATGGAAATTTTGTTTTCCAGGTCAAGCTCACCAGGTTCTGTCACATACTCATACTAATGTAACCACATGGGACATTTTGTCCCATGACTGCATGTTACTGACCAGAATATAACAGTTGCTAGTCTGCACTGTGTAAACTTACAAAAAATGAATTGTTTCTGGTATACATACTGCCAGGTGGTGTATGCGCTGATCAACAACATATGACTTCTGTATGTATTCCAAAAAACCTATGAAGTGGTATAATTAGATACTTTCTGCCAAAGAACTTGCAATCTAGTGGTATAACAGGGGCATGTTAAAAACTACTGGTATATCATCATAACTACTGGTATGTCATCATAAAATAATAATTATTATTATTTATTGTTTTATATAGCGCCATCATATTCTGTAGTGCTTTACAATGGGTGAACTGAAACACTGTGTTAAACAAAGCACAAGGTCTGTGGCATCTACACAACATATCTTTAAGGACTGTATTACCCTCTGGCAGTTTCAGGGTTAAAAATACAAATATACACACTTCAGCCCCACCTCATCTCCTGATTTATCCTAGAGTTTCAAATCCCACCGCACTCCCCTTTTTTCCACGAACAGAATTACATACAGTAGGTTTGTTTTCTGTTCTGAAGGAAAGAGATCTGTGTTCTGTTATTTCATAGTGGAATTTTTTTTTTTCTACTTGAGTGGAACAAAAGCCTCCTTTTCAAAGAAAAAAGCCAAGAAAGAGAACGATGTGAAGTTAATTAAAGGGGCAGTACAGACAACGCTGCCTTTAATCGTGTGCCCAGCAATGCAGTTTTTAATGGGACTCACTCTACTTGTATTTGGAGCCAAATGTATGAGTGTCTTAAGTACAAAACGAGAAGAGCTGCAAATATGGGTTCAAACTAGGAATCTAGTAATCTACCATTTGGGGAGCCAGAAACATAGTGCTGTGAGGTTTCGTGGAATGTCATTCTTAGTCTCAGCGGTTAAGGGATGGGAGGTGTTCAGTCTGCTTTTGGTTTTTGAGAGTATTATGGTATCAATATCTTAATGCACACGATTCACTGCCTGAACCTGCACTAACTGCCCAGCATTAGAAATCAAGAACTAACATAGCAACAGCAAATCCGTTACAGTCAAGGGTTGAAAAAATAGCAGGATTTCTCTGTATCCGTGTTGAAATGTCACTTTTCCCATATCTCCATTCTACATGTTACAGTTCAGTGCACTAAATAAAACTATGCTACAGTATCCTCAGATTAAAATACAGAACATATGTGTGTTAGAAATGCAGATGACCCCGATTTTGTGGGACAGTGTGCTGGTTGAGGTTTTGGTCTGTTTTCTATTAATCCCTGGAATATGGCCAGAGGACTTAAGGACTATTTTGTTTTAATGGGTTGTGTTAATTCACGGCAAGAGGTGAGGCTTTGCACGTAACTAAATAATTAGAAGTAAATAATGCACAATGTCATTCGTAAACACATTTTCTGCTGTTTCTATATACTTTGCATTATCATTTTATTACTTTTTAGGGTGATTGAACATTGTGTACAGTCCTAAAGGATACAGTAATATGAACATAAACAGAAGAAAGATTGTTAAGATGTTAAATTGTGTACATAAAACACATTCGTTATTTTGTAAATACCTTACCCAGTTACATACATAGCAATGAATAGGTCATAAAGTTACATAAGATGTCTTATCTTTGCCTCTAATAACACCTCATAAAATAAAAGTTTCTCTCTCTTTGCCATTTCAGATGGCTTGAAGTATGGTGTTACTAGCTAATTAGTTTACTATCCAATCCTTACCTGACCATTGTCACATTTTAAAGTGGCAACCAAGGCTGGACATTGGATCACTTAGAGGCAAGATCTTCCTGCAATAAACGCGTTTTGTTTCTGATTCTGATAACTATATATTTTACAATCTTTTCTTTAAGCATGGTTTCCATTACTTTCCCAGCTGATGTAAGACTTACTGGTCTGTAGTTGGCCACGTCTTCCCAGCTACCTTTTTTTTGTAGTGGTACTACAATTGGCAACTTCCAATCTTCTGGGACTACTCATGTCAATAGTAACCGGTTAAAAGTGTGACAATGGTTTTGCCAAGATATTCCAAAAGCGTCTTTAATAAAAAAAAGGGTCCTATGGAATTGTATGTTTTTACTATGTAAACACACATGCTTTACATGTTTCCCTGTTTCTCCTTTCTAATTGAGGTACATTCCCTTCACCTTCCGCTGTAAAAACTAAAAAGAGGTATCTATTATGTGGTCATCTAGATCTTTATCCTTATTTATATAACTCCCATCAAAACTTCTGTTATTTAGTGATTAATTGGAGTTTGAAGGGAGTTATATAAAGGACGCCAAAGATCTTTGGTTATGAACGTAAATAAAAGCCTGCAGCAACCGTGATCACAGGGGTCGCAATCACAGGGGCCCTGCCGCTCACCTATATGTTACATGTGTTCCACCCAGAACAAGCAGGAACCCAGCAGTCACATGACTCCGCTCCATTCCTGCTTCCCTGGGCGGTACAGGAGAAGTTGTTTGCACAGAGCACGAGCAACTGAGAAAGAAGCAGTGGGCCCTGCGGAAGTCTGTGAGGGGCACCAGGAAATCTGCAGCTCAGGTAAGGGGATGGGGGAGTTTGTATGAATGAGTATGCGTGATTGAGGGAATTAATGAGTATCTATCAATGAGTATGTGTAAATGATTAGTATCCGTGAATGAGGGAATCAATATATGAATAAGTGAATGAATGTTCATGAATATGTGTGTGATTGCATGGATGTGTAAATGGAGAGAAGTATTGCACAAGGAGGCTGTTTGAGGATACCACAGGGGGCAAAGGTGGCAAGTCCTATGCTTCCAATCTGGGTTTTGAGCAGATCCTGTGAATGCAATCTGGGTTCTAAGGGAGGGGGCATTAATTCACAAAGGGGTGCTGGCTGAGGACATCACATTAATCAATACTAAATTGGGAGCTGGGTGGTGAGTTAATATACAATGTGGGGCTAGCTGGGGGCAATACACAAGGGTGTGGGGGCATTAGGGTGACCACTTCGGCCATGTTTTCCAGGACACATATAACTTTTACATTCTGTTGACCAGCCCAGATAAAATGCTGCCCTGCACTATGGGGGATGTATATCTGACTAGTTATTTCCTTCCATGAGTCATGGAAGGAACAAAGTAGTCACATATACATCCCCCATACTGCAGGGCAGAATTTTATCTATGCTGGCGGCATCAATACACAAGGGGGGCAGCTGGGGCCATTACATAAATCAAGACTAAAGCGAGGGACAGGCTGGGGGGATAAATACACGTAGTGCTGGCAGAGGGTGATACACAAGGGGGCAAAAACACAATGGGGGTATCAACGACAAAGCAGTGTGGAAAATCCTTTTTTTTATTGTTATTGTAGCTAAGCCCCTCCAGTTGGTGTCAGAGCCTGTCCTGGTGTGTGTGTGTTTGGGTGTCTGTGTAGCAGAGCTTGTCCTGGTGTGTGAGTTTGGGTGTCGCATGGATGGTGGGCTGATTCAGTGGCACAATGGCCACTTGACTAGATTTGCCCCCCAGGCAACAGTGTAAGGGACAAATAGTGTTTCCCAGTGGCATCCTATTGCCTTCCTCTATTAGTTTAAATGTCTATTATTCATACAACAGATCCACTCACTATGCCTTTAGGAGAAAGATGCAGGCTTCTTTTGTACAGCACTACCATAGATATTAGCACATAGGTGCAGTTTACGTATATTACGGTCAGGGCCGGCCGACGTCGGGGGGGGGCATTTTAAACTTCGCCGACGCCATAATCTACGACCCCCCCCCCGGTACTTACCTTTAAACAGTCCTGACTCCTGCGGCGAGTCTCCCTGCTCTGCCACGGTGCCGGCTTGTAATGCTGAGCGCCGGAAATTGACGTCACTTCCGGCGCTGTGCATTACAAGCCGGCACCGGGACCGAACAGGGAGACTCGCCGCAGAGGAGAGAGAGAGAGAGGGGCGCCGAGCGGGTAAGCGAAAACCACTCGGTGCCCCTCTCTCTCTCCTCCGCTTCAAAAAAAAAAAAAAGCGCTTGGGGCGGCAAAGTGCCGCCCCTTCTAAAGTGCCGCCTGGGGCAATTGCCCCAGTCTGCCCCATTATAGGGCCGGCCCTGATTACAGTATTATATAGACCTTAGGTCACCAACCATAGTTCTCATCTGGAACTGATACACAGACATACAACTCCATTTTGTCTTTTTTTTCTCTATTTTGTCTTTTTTCCATTTTCTCCATTTTGGCTTTAGTTTTGATGAATAAACTATGACACTGTGTCATATGTCATGTGTTGTACATCTAACATAGTATTCACCTAATTTTAGACCTCTGAAGGAGCAGATGATTGTTGTTATGTCCTGATATGAAAGTCCATAAAATTCAAAGAAGGTGTGCTTTCTTTTCCACATGACTATATATATATATATATATATATATATACACCACACTTTATTCTGGTTGCATCTTAAAAATCCTTCCCCAAGATGTCCCCACCCTTGACAGCACTTCACCTACCTATATAGTTAGGCTGACCCTGCTCCTCCCAATATGCAGAGGACCATTTCCCCACCTTACCAAAGAATTTGTTAGCTCCATAATTGTGTGCCTCAGCTATGTATATCTATATTAAATATTGTTTTACATTTCTTAACATCTTTAGCTTAAGAGATTTTACTGTGGGTTTAATAGAGAGCCAATAAAATTAAATTATCCTTTTATTTCCACATCAAGAATGTCTTCTCTGTGTAGAGTTAATCATGTTAGTGTTTGCCATTATTTCTTCGCTCTTTTTGAACTGTATGATATTTCAAGGAGACATTGTATAACAGACGTTCAAAGCTGAAATAAAACAAGACTGTGTTTTCCTGACTGTTGAGTATTTTTGCAGCTGGGGTAGCTTCGTTCACAGACACAGAGAGTGCAACTTTGTGGTTTTTCCGTGGTATAAAAACATCACAGGTTTAAGCTCCGGCCTCTTTCTCCACCACTCCCTCCCTCTCAACATTTCCCGGGCTCCAAATAAAAGAGAAGGCCTGTTCCAGGCTTGGGTATATCTGGATTTCTGTGGCTTTTTGCAAAGGCTCAAATTAAAGTCTGGAATGTCAAAAATGAGCTTTTTGCTGCCAGGTATAAACAGGGAATAATTTCAGCTCACCCTAAACTGTTCTAAAGTTTGGATTTTGAGTCTCTTATTTGGAAAACCCATTTACTCTTAATTACAGTGCTCAGTTCATAGAGAATGGATGGGCTCTGGTTTAAGGTCTCAGATGTATCACATTTATGAATATATCTTACGGGATGGCAGTAATTTGCATCTATGCATCTGCTCAAATCCAGCAAAATACCTTAAGTTCTGAACATATGGTATTTTCTGTGTGACAAATAGCAGTTTCTAAATTTCTGTTAGGATAGACATGTTCGAAACCCAGGAGCAGAGACGGCTACTCCTTTGGAAAGCTAGTGACACTCAAATGAGGGTCATTGCCGGCAGTAATCTGGCAAACAAATTTAAGACAGCAAAGGGCTGGCCCAGGCATCAATCAGGCATAAGCGATAAGGCAGTACATTGTCGGTCCAGGCAGCAATCAGACAAAAACGATAATGCAGTACAGGTTCAAGTCAGGCAGCAATTGGGGGTAATTGGTTAAACAGGCCAAGATCAGGAAACTAGGAGGCAGAAAAGTCCAAATACAGGCCAAGTCACAACATACAAAACAGTAGTTGAGCGTTGTTAACTACACAAGGGCAGGTTTCAAATGAGAGAACCAGGTTTAAATAGATCTGACCCAGGTGTTCTCACTCAGTCATGTAGTCTCCTGATTGAGCATTTGGATCTGCCATAAAGTTAGGCATTAAACATGGAGTAGCGAGCAGGGCCTTGGAAAGGAGAGGAACTCGCCTCGAGCACAGCTGCGAGGGGGTGCACAGCCGCCCCAATCAGCAGCTGTAATCTGCATCCCAACATTAAGTTAGCCGTCTAAACGCATGGGCACATTGGGCAGTTGCCCAAGGGCCCTGCACTCTAGGGGCCCATGGTCAATCACATTGCTGCCAGCAATGTGATTCACCCCGAAACCCCTAAAAAACCAGTAACGTATCTATAGGGGAGGGGGCGAGCAGAGAAGCTGCCTCCCCTGGGCTAATCTTCAGGCGAGTGCCGAGGCAGCTGCAAGATTGTGATCTCCCCAGCCAGCCCTGCTCATCGGTCGTCCCCGTGGGCGCTGGTCTGGGTAGGAGGTGTCCGATGAGCAGGGCTGGTTTGGGAGATCACAATCCTCTAACGGGCCCAACAGAAGGGAGTGCAGGTCTGTCACTTCAGACCTTGGCTTCTGTGCTCCCTAATCACTATGTGCTGACAATTGTCGCCAAACACCTGGATATAACGTTGTACCCCGACAGGATGGAGGATGAGAAAGGTAAGAGATGGGGAGAAAGGGGTGTAAGGGCAGTGTATGTGTATATGTGTATGTTTGTAAGCTGGTGTGTATGTGCATATGTGTGTGTAAAGGCAGGCATGAATAAGGGCAGTGTATGTGTATATGTGTGGGCAGGAGTGTGTAAAGGCAGTGTGTATGGGCAGTCCCGTGTAAGGGCAGTGTATGTGTGCATGCGTGTTAATGGGCAGGTGTGTGTAAAGGCAGCAAGTATGGGCAGTTGTGTGTAAGGGCAGTATATGTGTATATGCATGTATAGGCAGGTGTGTGTAAGGGCAGTGTATGTGTATATGCGTGTTAATGGGCATGTGTGTGTAAAGGCAGCATGTATGGCCAGTCATGTGTAAGGGCAGTTTATGTGTTTATGCGTGTTTACGGACAGGTGTGTGTAAATGCTGACTGTAGGAGCAGCTGTGTGTAAGGGCAATGTATGTGTACATGTGCGTTTATGGGCAGGTGTGTTTAAAGGCAGTGTGTAAGGGCAGTGTAAATAAAACCTCTGTGAAAAAAATAGCTGGGGGGGGCACAATTTTCCATTCTTGTTTCAGGCGCAAAAGGAGCTAGCTACGGCTCTGGTAGCGAGTGCCAAGATTTATGCCGCTAGATGATAGTACTGCAGCACAGCCTCAAGTATACAACTGCATAGTGCAACACTTGCCACAGTAATTCATTACACTTTCCCAGGGGAAACAAGATGACCTAGAAGCACTAATTAGAACAACCAAAGGTTGGGGATGAATCACAAATACAAGATTAATGACAGCATGTAGTGATGGTTTGTGCAGAATCAAAGTGAGGTCAGCTCTTAGGGCATAGAGAGCATAGAGAACAGGGTTGATCATCACAAACAGTTAACATTGCAGTGCTTCTAGCAAAGGAACACAGCTAGACAAACAGATGACTTGCCTTCATTCTAAGTTTTTTTTAATCTTCAAAAATGATTGTATGTCAGCAGGTGCAGAGTCACCATAAAAAATTGCTAGCATATCACTTATATCACCTAGGAAATTCAATTAAGCAATCCTGAATTATTCTAAGTGAATTACAAAATGTTCTGAATACTAAATTGGTACTGCCTTTAATTGATGCTTTTTGTTTCTTATCTTCCCTTCTTCCCCCATACAAAGGCTACCTAAACTAATCTATCTTTATTATCAATTTTACAGTAGGATACAGTACATTAACGATTATAATAATAATAAAAAATCATTAGTCAGTATGTAATGAAAAGTTACTATTGACCTCATCACTTTATGTTAAGTTACAGGAATACAACCAGCAAAGTATGTGTTATATTGTGGTTTGTGGTTGATTGGCTATAGAGAAAACCTTTAATAATTTGCAGTTAAAGACCTACTGCAATCTCTTTCTATATACATATACCCACACACACACACAGTATCTCCTTTCTCCATTACTTATTGTTTCTCTTCACCCCATTCCCTCTAGAGTATAAGCTAGTGGCCCTCTTTACCTAATCTATCAGTTTGTCTTAGTCTGTCAGTTCTAGTTTTGTTCTACACTTTTAATATTTGTATTGTAAGAAGCACTGTGTAAATTGTTGATACTAAATAAAAAATATATTAATAATATTGCTAAAAATAGTATATTTGCTTTGAAGATTTTTGTAACATTCGAAGGGCTGGATTCATGTGCTAGAGATAAAATAACTCAATGAAAAGTACTTGAGCTGCAAATGAAAATACCCTTTAAGTATTGTAGTATGCATTCTATTTTGGTGAGGCTGTCTGAGACATTTTAGAGTCCCTTTAAACCAAATATCACCAAACTGAAGCAGAAGGGCACTGCTTTTTCCATTTCTTTATTTATAACTTTTAAAACTTTTTTTGACTGGAGATCCCTTTGGGTTCTTTATAGACTTTGGGGCTTTTTGGGGCCGGGGACAGGGATTTGTGTAGACTTTTTATGACCTATTGATAGCTATTTATGAATCTGATTATTTGTACAATTTACTTTTTCAGTTTTGCATTTTATATAAACATTTATTTTTATATAAACAATTTTTGCAGTTGACGCGAATCACACTTACAAACCAGAATTACAAAACGATATTAGTATTAAGGAGCAGTCCATTACAGTGTACCTTGGAAGAAATATGTGTAAAGACCAAATCAAAAGCACTTGTATGTTTGCCAAAATAAGTCCTACACACATTTCAGAACCAGTGGTTTCAAATTTACATTGCTATGGATTTTGTGTAAATTGAAGCTTGTGTAATTGAGTAAAATCCACGAATTAAATGAATATCCATGACTACACACATACAAACACACATGCATGCAATAATGATATCTTCCCCTTACAGGAACATATAGCAATGATGAGATGTTGTTTTCCATGAGCTCTGCCACCCCCTCTCCTTATCCCAATGCTATTACTCTGCCAGTTCCAACGCGCATCCAGCATACACACTATACCTAGAAGGGCCAGACCAATGAGGACGTGTGAGAGGAAAAGAATCGTCAACTTGAAAACCCAAGTACTTATAACACAGACCTGGCTGTGTCTTCTTACCCTGAAAATTACAGGAGCTAAAAAAAGAAACTTCACACAAAGGAGCTATTTTCTGCATCCCCCCCCCATTCCACAGAGTGAGTGTGCTGTTTTATAGAGTGTAACCAGGCCACTATTAAAGCATCATTTTAACATCCGTTTGGAACAAGATTAAGTACAGCTTTATAGAGTAACGAAATTATTTTTTACAATAAATGAAATTAATAAATATATCAAATTCTACTTATAAAAAGATCAGATGGGATTAAACAATTATAGCTGTCTTCTGGCTTCTAATAGTTCTAATTCAAAACATGGCGACATGTTCATTCAGGTTATTGGCTGCAACAGCTACATCAGCTTGTGATGGATGATAAGAGTTGTAGTCTTAGAACATCTGGAAAGGCAAGGAGTGATTACTAGGTGTAAAATGCTGCTGTTATATAGATCATTGTTCTGTATGTATAATACATAGTCCACTAATACTCCTAACACTCAACCGAGTACCTCTGGACATCTGATCAGTCTTAGATCATCTAATCCATATGTACCATACATCCTGCTTAATTTGAACATCAGAGTCCATAAGACCTCCCGGGCCGGCAGTGCTAGACGTTACCACTTCTCTTATCCTAAGCGCACCATAAAAGGCCAATGAAAATGCCACCCTAAACAAAAAACGTTCATAACTGGAGAAACACACTATAGCCACTTAGACCAGAACCTTATTGAGTAATTCCCTAGACACAGTAATTCCCTAGACAACACCTGTCAGCAGTCCTACTTCTTTTCCAGCCCTTAACCAGTCTGCGAACAACAAAATCTGATGTCACATCATGCCACCCTAATGTCCTAAAAAGGAAAGAAATCGCAGAGATTGCGCTGTAGACCCTAAAACACCATACCCTTGAAGCTCATCTAGATACACCCAAAGGGCCCACCTCCTATCTTCCTCACTTTCAACACCTAATTCCCTCTCTGCCACCTGCCGCCAGTACCTCCATATCCGGGAATATGAACGCACCGATTGCTCTGATAAAGACTCCCGAAGTAATCCTAGGAGGCTCAACAAAAATGGGGGGCAAGGTAGACCTGCTGAATTTGCCTCTGGCACCGCATCAGCTACGACATTTTGAACACCAGGGACATGTCTTGCCTTAATCCAAATGTTATGTTGTAAACAATGAAGAATCAAGTGGCGCAATAAAGCTAAAACCGGACGAGAACCAGAGGTAGATCAATTAATAACATGTACAACACTCATGTTGTCTGTCCAGAATACCACTCACCGATTAGAAAAATCATGTCCCCAAAGTTCATCCGCTAAATTCTTGAAATTACCCAATTGTAACCATTCCTGGGGCCATTTTGCGTACACCACTGACCTTTGAAATAGGCCCCCATGCCTACAGATCCTGACGCATCCATAAACAATTCTAGCTCCTGATTATAACAGCAAAATTGCCCATTGTACTGCTCTAGAAAATTACTCCAGACCCGGAGATCCTCCCGAATACCTTGCGTAATCCCCATAAAATGCCTGGGAGCCCTGACACCAACCATGGCCAGCGAAGGCGCCTACAAAAAGCTCTACCCATTGGCATTACCTTACATGCAAACGTCAAATGCCCTAACAAACATTGAATCTGCTTCAACTGAACTTTTTTTGCACTGCCTACCAAATGTAACAACAACCAAAGTGTCTCCATTTTTGCTACAGGTAGATGAAAAATCATACGGTATCAATTTTGACGCCTAAGAAGGAGATTACCGCCTTAGGACCTTGTGTCTTGTCTTCAGCCAAAGGGATCACAAAATCCTGGGCTATAGCTTTAAATGTATCTAAAAGCAACTGACAATAACCCGTACCTGACGGACCTACAAACAAAAAATCATCTAAATAATGTAATAATGACGTACAAGCCGCACGACGGGACACGACCCATTCAGTAAAAGTAGCAAAAACCTCAAAGTAATAGAAAAACCCATTGGTAAACACATGTCATAATAGAATTCCCCTTTAAAATGAATACCCAACAAATGAAAACACTCGGGGTATATAGTCAATAGTTGAAAAGCTGACTCAATAGCCGCTTTTGCTAGAAGACATGAGCTACCCGCTGCCCTTACCAACTGAAGAGCTTTATCAAAAGGCGTATAGTGGACTCTTGAATACGCTTTATCGATCCCATAATTTACAGAGGAGCCATTTGGGTAAGATAGATGATGAATAAGCCTATACTTTCCCACTTCCTTCTTGGGGAAACTCTAAGATTAGGGAATGGGGGAACAACAATGGGACCCGCAACCCTACCAGCCCTAACCTCTTTAAATTACTTTTCTTCAATTATACTTTCGTTATTAAGCACTGACTTTAAGTCATCAGCAAATGCTGGACTATATGGTGGACTATACAGTATCCAAAACCCCCTGCTAAAACTATCCTCCAACAACAATGCATCACGCTGCCTAGTGTAATGATCCAGCCATGGGAACATCCTTTGAACGCTCACTGGTGTCCTAATTTCTACCCGACTCCTCTTTTCCTGGCTGCTTGGAACTAGACTGCTTTGCTTTTTTAAAACAGCGCACTGCTGGGTGCACTCCCCCGCAGTGTGAGCACTCATGCCGAAAACGGCGTGATGCATACCACCTGCAGTGGCTCTCGTTAAAGAGCCAACACAAACCTCGCCTGTTTCCACATGCCGCTCCATTCCCATGGATGGCAGGGGCTCCCCGAAAGGGCATTGGGCGAGCTGGAGTCAACAAGAGCCAAAAATTACCGTCCTCCATGTCAAACCTAAGCCCTGGTCTTCCGCCATTTTGTGCCGAAATTGCTGGTCGTACTTAAACCAGCATTGACCACCATACACCTTATAAGCACCCCAAATTAAATCTAAATATGCAAACAAAGCGGGGCCTTTATCTGGAATACGCTCACACATAATACCTGCAAAAGCTGCAAAACCTTGAAGGCAATTGCCGAACATACGAGGCAATTGCTTGTTTTTATACCCATCATGTATCTCCCCTCGCCTAGGTCTGTCAACTGATTCCTTATCAGGGGGTACCAGGGAGAGAATATCCACATATTCTTCCTTCCATATTTTATCACGGACCTCAGCAGACACCTGCAATCCTACCAATGCAAGCTCATAAGTAGCAGCCAGAGCTTTATATACTAGCACGCAACAATGTTGCACCCCACTGCTCAATAAAGGCCAAACTTATCCTGACCTCCTTATGACCTGACCTGTGCTAGCAGTCATATTCCCCCTTTCCTTATATTCCAGGGGGGCCAAAGTTATCCTGACCTGTGCCAGCAGTCATATTCCCCCTTTCCTTATATTCTGGGGGGGGGGGCATTTCTGGTGTCTTAGAGCTAATATTAAATATATACCAACAGAGAGAAATGTATTCAATAGAATCAAAGGCTGTCCTCACTTCCAGGTGAAATTGACCATGATGTCATATGTAATGTGGAAGATGGCTGAAATCTCTACAAAATGCACACTAAAACAAAAATGTGCACACTTCCGATGCACAAACATAATCAGATATTATTAAGTGCAGGAGACTATTAGTCAGATTATTAACACTGTTCTACCATGCTCGTGTCTTCAACTGTATTGTGAGCAAGTTATATATTTGCTTTAATCAATCCATATAATTCATTAATTATCTCTGGTTGAACTGACAAATATGATTTAAGAGCCTACAATAGAAGTAAAACGTTAGAGTCCAAACGAGCTTGGATTTCATGAGGTTTAATGATTAAGTGTGTGAATAAGTACCGTAAATGGATGTCTTATGACTCACCATAGATGCCTTCATTATAAAGGTTAAGACCAATTACAAAACAGCAGTAGTTGTGTTCAAAGAGCAGTAACTGATTTCATAAACTAATACAAATAGATTAAGATATTGCATTGGGCCCTAGGCAGAGAACAAATAAGCCTTGCTGACTCTTTTCATTAAAAAATCTATGTATTTTTTTTTATTTTAAAAAAACCAATACCACTCCTATGGCACAAATGGATGTAGAAAGAGGATGTATGGGACAATTCAACCAATTCCATGAGAAAATACTAGCAGCACTATAAACGTAGAGTGCACACTAGAACCACAAAGCGGAGGAAGCATTAAAATATACTCTCTGATTACTCCACATATTTGCACCTTAATCGCTCTTAACTCAAAACACTCATTGTGTTATTAGATTACGAAGAAAAATTACGATCTTCAAACCACTCAAATTTAATTTTGAACTCTGGTTACATTATTATTATTATTATTATTATTATTATTATTATCTTTTATTTATATAGCGCCAACAGTTTACGCAGCGCTTAATACAATATATAAATTCAAGGGATATGACAAGACTAAGACAAACCGAGACATTCGGTGGAGAGAGCATGACAAACATTTTATTTTGTTGACAGTTGACATTGTTTTCCTAGCTCACGTTTGAAAACACTTTTTCTCAACTAACTATCTCTGTCCCAAAAATACTACATTCCACTTTCCTTTCATAACATTTAAAAAAAACGTAAAATGGTCAAGCTTTACATTTAGTAACAGCCTTCGGCATGTCTCTCCCTAATTCTCCCCCTTCGCTAGATAAACTTGGTCCGGTCCTGTGGACTTCATCCAGATGTTTGAACAGATTGCTCAGTGTTTTTTTTTTTTCCGTTTCCTCTTTGTACGGCCGTCAAGCATGTAAATTTGCACTTTTCTGCTGTGTATTTTCTTTTACTCATTTAATGTCTTGGTTCCAGCCAAGATTTTGCTTGTTCGCAGGATTTGAGGCCAATGAGTCCTTCCTGAATGTCTGAGAGAGGAAATCTTACAAGTAGTAGGCAAGTCGAGGATAAAAATAACTCCCCTATATAAGAGCAGAGGTTCTCCCTTGTATGGCCTCATTCTCCCTCTAGCTGATCTACAGTACACTTCTCAAACTCCCTGCTGCAATCCACCTAATCCTGCAAAGCAGACCCTTTCTGTTCTAGCTGAGCTGCTTGATACTAAACGACATCTCAGACTGATTGTGTACAAATGTTTTTGTTTTTTTCATTTTCTTGTTTTACAAAATGAAGAATAAATACATTTACACAAATGCATTGCTTGAGCAGTGAAAAAGATCAAGTCGGTACAGTCTCGTGACCAGTCACTAGTAACAGTGTGATGTACAAACTGCCCAGTGTCAAAGGTTACTGGAGTCCTTCACAATTGTGATAAGAGTCAAAGTGTTATGGTGTGATTGAAATTATTTGCCATGGATCAGGATATGATTATTTCTTAGAAACATCATTCCCAGTACTGTTGAATGCCCAATCAAAGCCTCAGACAGCATTCTAAAAAATGGGATGCATCTCTTTGCTGCAGAACTACTTTGGATATCTATGATCTTGGACAAGTGATGCTTAACATACATTTTAAGAGATTTTAGTGACCATTTACTTTTTAGTGCAGGATGAACAAAATGTTTATTTTTCAGTGAGTAACCACATTTTTTATTTATATTTTCCATTTTAAATTTTCTCCTATTTATTTCTATTATTTCTCTTGAAATAATCAATACTAAAAAAGAGCATCAAATATCTATTTACATGTAGTAAATATGCATTTTTTAATGTAACATGTCATAATAGCAATAACTAATGACTTTTAACCTCATTCAAATATGATTAATAGTGAATTATTTGCTGGTCATCAGCACTGTATATTCATCCAGCAGCAGATCAGGTGTGGCTGACTGCTGATATGCCTGGCAGCACACTACGTTGACCATACTTACACATTAGGCAGAGACTGGCCTTAAAATGCCAGGGCCACCTCATAATCACCATAGGTGGGTGACCACATCATCCATTTTTCTATGACACATATATATACACTTTAGGTATTTTTGTATCTCATATCAGGTCTTCCTCGTATTGCTTATTTCTATTACCACTCCTACTGTCTGTTCTTTAGCTTAAAGCATTTTGCTAGATTTGACAGTTATTGTATTAGCACATTGCATGTAATAATCATGCAAACAATTACAGCCTGTAGAACAATATAGAAAAAAAATCATGTTCAGAATGCAAGTACTGTATTTACTGTATCAACTCTACATGCACCATATTGTTTTTCTTTTCATTAGGGTGGAGATCGAATTCTATAATTTTTCCTTAAAAAATATAGAGACCCTACATATTATGCATAGAAAACTGTGTGTGTAAGCCCATGGAAGAAACATCTGTTAATCGTGTCCATCTATCGTATATTGTCCAACACAGATTCCCTTTGTATTACCATACCACAAAAGTGGCATTTTTTTCCATAGGTATCTTTTTCCATAGGATAGCCCTGATTTTGTTTTTTTACAGGCAATACTAATTATGGACCATCAACTGAGCTGTAAAATTAAACTGTGCTGTTGCAGCATAGTCCTCAAACACAGCTCCCAATTGGGCTTCTTATGAGATAGTAAATGAGATGATGTCATATCCCGGTGTTGGGCTTCACTATTTTGTGAGGTATATGGGCACAAATTCCCAGACACACTCCAAAATTTTGTGTAAAGCCTTCCAATAACAGCTGCAAAAGGAGAGGGCACCTCCATAGTAATACCCATGATTTTATAATGGGGTGTGCAACAAGCTCATATAGGTGTGATGCACAGCATACCTGGGAACTCTCCGGGTTTGACCAGAGATTGCCGGGTGAAGCACCGCTTCCCCGGGTCAAGACCCGAATCCTCCGGGTCGCGGGGCATGTCAAGACCTTTAAATGAGGGAGTTCCTGCTGACGTTGGGTGCATTCCCGCTGTCGTCAGGGGCATCAGTGGGCAGTCCTGGCCACATCCCGCAAGGGAAGGCTCCCAGGTATGATGCACAGGTGTCCATTTACTTTTTTGGTCATATAGTGTATTTATGGCGCTGGATGATATAGATGAAGAAGGTATTTTATTTACAGTAATGTTCCTGCTGGAACAGGGCCCTCCATTCCTCTTGTATCTGTATGTCAATTGCTGTATTGTACTTGTCGTTGTCTGTTAAATTTTCATCTTGTACAGTGCTGCGGAATCTGTCGGCTCTTTATAATAAAGTATAATAATAATAACATATTTTCTGCTGTGTATGTGACCCTTAAGACAGAGATACACTCATAGCAAACATTCTGAATTACGAATCCTCTTGGTTGTGGGAGCGGGATCCTGAAACGCAGGAACACCCATTGATGTCAACAGAAACGCCAAAATTCCAAAAAAAACTGTTCTATACATTTATTAAACATATGTGATGGTGTTTGGATATTAATAATACATTCCACAACTGCACTTTACCTATGCTCTTTAGTAATATGTTCAAATAAGGTTTAATCGATGTGAAAAAACGACTGCACGTACAGTCTAGTAAGCCAGCAAGTTGGTGGTATGACAATGTGCAGCTTGGTCCAATTCTGAAACCTGGCAATAGCCAGGGGAACTGCCAGGAAAGCGACCATTTATTTAGCTTTGCTGTAATCTGGAGATCTCTAAATCATATAAGGAATAAAATCAAGGTTTAGTATCGGCAATGAAAAGATTTATTAGGATCAATACTGTACAACCTAATTAAAATGACATGTGACTTGCCTCAACTAGCTGTTCTAACACGAGACACTTCCTATTAGAATCATTCTTCACTTTAGTGACACAATAGCTGGGAGCTCCCCTGTTTGTTTCACAACATTGCCTCTACCCTTATAGAACCTCTGCACCTTGCACAGGTGCGTTCCATGAGTAGGAAACCCTTTCCCTACTATACTTGTGAATTTATTCTCTCTTTACAAGGTGCGTATGAACCCTACCCCCATCATATCTGCTCATTGCAGCTAGTTGCATCAGTAAATTCCTAACATGTGCAGGATGGTTACAAACGGCTTAAGAATGCACTCTAACCGCAGATTTGTAGATCGCATTAAGAGGGCTTTCCTCTCTGCCTCCTCTGACGGAGCGTTCCCCTGCATTTCTGAAGCAACCATACATTTGTCTATGCGATAAGCCCGGGAGTGGTTTTATATGTAGTTCAAAGTGTTTGCTAATTTTTAGCCAAAAATCCCTCCTTATGTCAACAATAATAGGGACATTTCTGGCACTCCCACTTCTCTGAACTACAAGTCCCTGCACATTCTGGGCATTTTAGTTAATAGAATTAAGGGCTGACATTTATAACAGAGCCCTATACAACCTCTGTTGGAAATCACATTTTCATATTACTGATTTCAAACTTTTTATAACAGCTCTAAGTAGCAAGCTCTGTTTGAGTTCCTCAATCCTGTCTCCCGGACAAGAATTATTATATTAAAAAAGATAGTTCTGGGCATCTGTGTCTTCCATCCTTTTTATCTATCTATCTATCTATCTATCTATCTATCTATCTATCTATCTATCTATCTTTAAGTACCTAATTACTTTAATTAGGTATCCCTCTGTCCCTCTGATCTATGTCTTTTCTAGAAGGTCAGATTGTTTGCTATGAGTAACACTGTAATAATGTAATCTTCAGATTCTCAAAAGAGAGAAGGACATATAGAGATGGGGAGATAATGGACTTTGGAGAGTGCTTGAAGATATTTACTTAGAGAAGGGTTTGGTGTGTTAGAGGAGAATACTAAGAATACTAAGATGAAGACAGTAGAACAATTTTGCTAAATCCTCTTCTGCACAGTGTGCATATTTCTTGGACAGTTCAAATACGCAGAAGAAATAGTCAACAGAATGTAATCCTGTTAGACCAAGGTTTTCTATAAATAGAAAAACGTAACCCTTTGCTTGCTCATAGGAGACTTGCAAAACTAGTTTCTAACAGCACGTCTTATTTTTTTGGCAGACTGAGGAAGGGAGTCCCTTTGAAGAGATATAAATAAACTCACAATGCCAAGCTTCTTTGGAATTCAAAGCAAACAAAAAGAAAAACCAGCCATGCATTAGCTGTAACTAATGTGGTGTGACGTAAAAGCGAATCTGTTTTCATTCTTCGTGGAGGCCTGTTTGCACTAGTAATAGCTATCCTTTCACCAGGTGGCAGAATCAAGGTGTCACGAGCTGAGAACACAGGTTGATAAGGAGCCCAGGTGCAGGGTATACGAGGGGCTCTGTCTGTACCCCACGATGCATGATGGCCTGGGGGTTGTTACAGACAGGCGCAGGAATAAACCACAGACAACAGATCAGGATTAAGAGTTGTATTGAATGCGATGGTACAACAATATATATGCAATGGAAGTTACTTGGCAGGAAGCCCACTTGCGGGGCACACGGCAGATAAGCCCTCTTGCGGGGCACACGGCAGATGAGCCCTCTTGCGGGGCACACGGCAGATGAGCCCTCTTGCGGGGCACACGGCAGATGAGCCCTCTTGCGGGGCACACGGCAGATGAGCCCTCTTGCGGGGCACACGGCAGATGAGCCCTCTTGCGGGGCACACGGCAGATGAGCCCTCTTGCGGGGCACACGGCAGATGAGCCCTCTTGCGGGGCACACGGCAGATGAGCCCTCTTGCGGGGCACACGGCAGATGAGCCCTCTTGCGGGGCACACGGCAGATGAGCCCTCTTGCGGGGCACACGGCAGATGAGCCCTCTTGCGGGGCACACGGCAGATGAGCCCTCTTGCGGGGCACACGGCAGATGAGCCCTCTTGCGGGGCACACGGCAGATGAGCCCTCTTGCGGGGCACACGGCAGATGAGCCCTCTTGCGGGGCACACGGCAGATAAGCCCTCTTGCGGGGCACACGGCAGATAAGCCCTCTTGCGGGGCACACGGCAGATAAGCCCTCTTGCGGGGCACACGGCAGATAAGCCCTCTTGCGGGGCACACGACTAGAAGCCCTCTTCCAGGGCACACGGCACGGCTAGAAGCCCTCTTCCAGGGCACACGGCACGGCTAGAAGCCCTCTTCCAGGGCACACGGCAGGTTGCCCACTTGCAGGGCACACGGCAGGTTGCCCACTTGCAGGGCACTCTACTTGGGAGTCCACTTAGTGGGGCGCAGGCCGCAACTCAGGAACACGGCAGGTACTGGAGCAAGGCAAGGTACTGGAGCAAGGCAAGGTACTGGAGCAAGGCAAGGTACTGGAGCAAGGCAAGGTACTGGAGCAAGGCAAGGTACTGGAGCAAGGCAAGGTACTGGAGCAAGGCAAGGTACTGGAGCAAGGCAAGGTACTGGAGCAAGGCAAGGTACTGGAGCAAGGCAAGGTACTGGAGCAAGGCAAGGTACTGGAGCAAGGCAAGGTACTGGAACAAATCAGGAACCAAACAGGTAGTCCTCAAACATTACAATGTCAAGGCCCAGACTGCAGGGCTGGGCAGGTTATAAAGGCTGACTTGATTAGGTAAGCAACTGCAGCTGGACCTGGTAATTGGCCTGAGTGGCAAGGGCGGCCACTAGTGGCTGGAAACATGAAAATTAATGGCAAGGTTTTGGATAAGTCCAGCTAGCGCATGGTGAAACGTGACATACCCCCACCGCAAGGAGCAGCCTCCGGATGCTTACGGAACCATGGAACGGTGGTCTCACCGTCTGCGGTGAGACTTCTTTTTCTTCTTCTTCTTCTCCCCCTCCTCCTCTCTAGCACGTAGTGCTTTCTCATACGCTTCCAGATCTACACGACATATTACATTGCCGTTGGAAGTCACTACACGATCTGATGGCAGAGGTTCTGTTGTGCTGAGTTGGGCTGGATAGGCCTCAGCTACTGGATACACAGATGTGATGGTCCCGGTAAGTGCTTGTCTTGTCCTTTCTCTACTCCTGAATTCACCAGGGGTTAGGCAATCACCCTGTGCACGGATCTCCTTTGATCGGCGTTGAATAGCATCAAAACAGGGCTGGGTTGCAGGTGGAAAGGAGGAACGTTTACTGGACCTTTGGTCACGGAGACGTTGTTCGTACTGTATCAGTTCTGTTCTGTGTACGATCTTTCCATCTGATGCAAGGACGTTGCCAGGAGCCCCTAGGGAGTGTCGTGCGGTTTGGAGTGTCCTATTCCTACTCCTGTGAGTGGTAGGAGTGGTGTTCCTTACCGCACAAACAGCTGGGGGGTTGATATCCATGGATGTGTCTGTTTCATCTGTCTCAGATAACGCACTGTCCATATCAGACCACTCGGGGGCGTCTGACAAGGTCTGGAGGTCATCTGACATCCCAATGGAGGGCGTAGGAGTCCTAGGTGCTGAGGACTGGTTAACCCCTGCATCACCTGTCTGTGGATGCGACAGGGTATGCTCCTGCTTTGTGACGTTGCTGGCGTCATATGCAGGTTCCGGGGCATGGGGTTTCTCCAGGTGGGTTGCGGACAGTTTGACTGGTTTGTGCGGACAATACGATATCCTGTGGCCAGTCTCTCCGCAGTAAAAACACAAGTCGTCCTCTTGTCTTCTCCGTTTTTCTTTTTTGGTGAGCGGCTCTCGCTTAAAGCTCTTAGCAGCCTTCTTTCTTGGTGTCTGGGTCTTGGTTTTTGTGTCCACGCACTCAGCTTCTACCACAGTCCTTACTGACTTGCATAGGTGGAGTACACATTCTGCCAACAATTCCAGTACTGCAGGTATCCCCGCGAACTCCTTGTATTGGCCTTGACATTCTGTCACGAGCTGAGAACACAGGTTGATAAGGAGCCCAGGTGCAGGGTATACGAGGGGCTCTGTCTGTACCCCACGATGCATGATGGCCTGGGGGTTGTTACAGACAGGCGCAGGAATAAACCACAGACAACAGATCAGGATTAAGAGTTGTATTGAATGCGATGGTACAACAATATATATGCAATGGAAGTTACTTGGCAGGAAGCCCACTTGCGGGGCACACGGCAGATAAGCCCTCTTGCGGGGCACACGGCAGATGAGCCCTCTTGCGGGGCACACGGCAGATGAGCCCTCTTGCGGGGCACACGGCAGATGAGCCCTCTTGCGGGGCACACGGCAGATGAGCCCTCTTGCGGGGCACACGGCAGATGAGCCCTCTTGCGGGGCACACGGCAGATGAGCCCTCTTGCGGGGCACACGGCAGATGAGCCCTCTTGCGGGGCACACGGCAGATGAGCCCTCTTGCGGGGCACACGGCAGATGAGCCCTCTTGCGGGGCACACGGCAGATGAGCCCTCTTGCGGGGCACACGGCAGATGAGCCCTCTTGCGGGGCACACGGCAGATGAGCCCTCTTGCGGGGCACACGGCAGATGAGCCCTCTTGCGGGGCACACGGCAGATGAGCCCTCTTGCGGGGCACACGGCAGATAAGCCCTCTTGCGGGGCACACGGCAGATAAGCCCTCTTGCGGGGCACACGGCAGATAAGCCCTCTTGCGGGGCACACGGCAGATAAGCCCTCTTGCGGGGCACACGACTAGAAGCCCTCTTCCAGGGCACACGGCACGGCTAGAAGCCCTCTTCCAGGGCACACGGCACGGCTAGAAGCCCTCTTCCAGGGCACACGGCAGGTTGCCCACTTGCAGGGCACTCTACTTGGGAGTCCACTTAGTGGGGCGCAGGCCGCAACTCAGGAACACGGCAGGTACTGGAGCAAGGCAAGGTACTGGAGCAAGGCAAGGTACTGGAGCAAGGCAAGGTACTGGAGCAAGGCAAGGTACTGGAGCAAGGCAAGGTACTGGAGCAAGGCAAGGTACTGGAGCAAGGCAAGGTACTGGAGCAAGGCAAGGTACTGGAGCAAGGCAAGGTACTGGAGCAAGGCAAGGTACTGGAGCAAGGCAAGGTACTGGAGCAAGGCAAGGTACTGGAACAAATCAGGAACCAAACAGGTAGTCCTCAAACATTACAATGTCAAGGCCCAGACTGCAGGGCTGGGCAGGTTATAAAGGCTGACTTGATTAGGTAAGCAACTGCAGCTGGACCTGGTAATTGGCCTGAGTGGCAAGGGCGGCCACTAGTGGCTGGAAACATGAAAATTAATGGCAAGGTTTTGGATAAGTCCAGCTAGCGCATGGTGAAACGTGACACAAGGTAACTAAAGCCTAGTTGTAGCCTACAGGAACTGTAATGGCAGTGAGTACCTCTTCCTGCATGATGGAATAGTGCTAAACTTGAGACTTACCCTCCGATTGCACAGTAAAACAGTGTTTCTAATCAGGTGCCTTAACAACCTATTTCCCCACCATGACAACCCCACTACCAAACTATTGCATACGTCACAGTATTTCAAACAGCAAAAAAGTGACATCTTTGTTTTAGGGGGTGCAGTTAAAGGCATGTCTACAGGGCAGGTGCTACTGAGACATTTTGGGGTTTACAGGTAGGTTTACTGAAAATTGTGTTTGAACTTCCTTACCTCATAATGCATTATGTAGGGTCAACAGCAGGGAATGTCTCCAACAAGATGAGCTTTGATAATCACGCATAATCAGATCAGAGATTTTTTTTTAGATGACAAGTCTTAAAATGTCAGGAATGACAGGCCAAGATGGCTAGATTTATATCATGGCTTTGAGATAACATCTGACTTGTACTATATTCACTGTATGCATAGGTGTGGAAAATGTCATATAATAGCATATGATTGCTTGCAAGGTGCTTTCTTTTGTGATGCGGTATATTTAAAGAGTAAAGGGCACAAGTTGCCAAACCACTAAATATTTCACATAACAAAGTAAATATCCTCTGCCATCACAGTAGTTTAGCTCCTTGACAAATAACCTATTTCAATACATCTATGGCAAACTCGGTTTCTTGCAGAAACTCAAACACTTTTATCTTAACATGGATGGCTACGGTGGTTTGTTTGCCTACATGGCAACACCTGTACGGGGTGTGTGACTAACATGCATTAGCATTACCCATCCATCACAAGGCCTCACAATTAGTTGGCACAAGAGTTACATTATATTTCATTTGCGTAATCAATGTAATATACACACAACTATGAGCCAGTGGACCAGTTCAACAAAACTCCAGAGATAAAAGTCTGTTTTAAAATACAATTAATAGCTTTGTGCTGTAAAAATGGAAACAGCACAGTAAAACATTCTAATTAAATCAAATAATAAAATATATTCTGTGGGCTGAAGCACTGAAAAATAAGATCTAGATCCTGGAATCAATATCACCAGACCTGCAGCTAGAAGTATGCTGGCCTTCTTATGTGTTCCTAACATACAAAGCAAATCTCCCACGGAAGATTCTCCCCTCCATCATGTCTATATTACATAATAGTCCCCGATACAACATTTCTGTTGGTCCCATAACTTATGACTCTCTTATGACAGGTTGCTTTCCTCTACAGTTCCCAGTTACCAACCCCCTCTTAGAACTTCAAGGGTTGCTTAAATATAACAGCTTCAAAGAAGGTTACAAGTCATTCAACTAGTCCATCCATATCAGTACTAACTATGCAGTTGCAGTATTCCCACATTTCATCTATGTAACTGTTTACCATCACCACTGGCGTACTACAAGGGCTGCAGCGGTCGCAGTTAACAGTTAACACACATAACAAATAAACATTAATACATATAGACAAATCAGGAGATGAGAATCCTGCCATCTAGCCTTATGATATTTTTATACAGAGTTCCAGGTAGGAATGATGGGTTTCTGAGGGTCCATTCAAGAGCAATACAATCTAAAGAAATCGTATGGGTAACTGAAACAAAAGGAAGGGTAAAAAGAGGGAGTAGCAGCTCTCTTGTAGCTGTAATTAGGGGTAGATGATTTCAGTATGCAAAAGAGGATGTATAAATAAAGTGAACAGAGAGTGATCAGCATGAGATGGTTGTAAGCGGGCTGTTTGTTATGATGTATGACGGCTACAAGAGGGAAAAGAGAGATGAATAAGAAAAGTAAAATGGGGAAGTGTTACGACTATAGGAGACCAGAGGGCAGGATATTGGGACAATGGAATGTGCAGTTGAAAAGATAAATATCAACATTGGGCCAAAAAAAACCTAAAATACATATTAAGTACATATACAGTAAAACATGCAAAATTATACATTATAGTTCAAATGAGTTTGAATACCCACTGCCACAGGTGTATAAAATCCAGGGCCGGCCCTACAATGGAGCCGAGTGGGGCAATTTCCCCAGGCGGCACTTTTGAAGGGGCGGAACTTTGCCGCCCCAAGCGCTTTTTTTTTTTGAAGCGGAGGAGAGACAGGGACGCCGAGTAGTTTTTGCTTACTCGCTCGGCGCCCCTCTCTCTCCTCTGCGAGCCCTCTAGCTCGGTCTCGGTGCCGGCTCGTAAAGCTGAGCGCCGGAAGTGACGTCAATTTCCGGCGCTCAGCATTACAAGCCGGCACCCTGGCAGAGCAGGGTCTCTTCTCTTGCTCTGCCCAGGAACAAGGCGGAGTCACAGGAAGTGACGTAACATCACGTGACTCCGCCTTGTTCGTGGGCGGAGCAAGATAGGAAACACTGTAATGGAGCAGCGAGAAGGCATCCTTGCGGGACTGCGCAGGATTACCGGGACCTGCAGGTACAGTGCCTGACCGCCCGCTCCCGCTCGCAGCCCCAGAAAGACCGCCCGCGCCCGCAAGTTTTTTGGCCGCAGGACCCACGGGACCCGCCTCCCAATGCAGTCCTCTATTGTGAACCCTATGCAACTGCACCACTCCAGATGTTAATTGTTATATCATCACACATATCCTGGTATAAATGTCTGTGCCACAACAACCAATACTATAACACAAGCATATGAACACTCACCAAACTAGTTTTTCTCACATTCTTATGTTTGCTCTAAATATATATATATATATACACTTAGATGTAAGGGAGTGGAAAATGTCTGTGAAACAACAGCAAATAGAATTAAAATACATTTCCAAATTGCTAAAATATGAAAACATGGACTCGACTGTTGAAATTAGAAACTAGAATGGAGTGATGGTTGGCCCTTATCTGTGCCATGTGCTCTGTTTAAATAGTTACTTAAAGTGAAGGTGAGGGAATCACAAAAAATCATTTGCTGGAAAGTGTTTCTGGCAGAGAAAGGATTAGTGTCTACTTTGGTCACAAGTTAACCGCTTCTCAGGAGCAGGAGATTTCAAGAATCTAAAACATGAACCCAGCCTGTTTTCCATCAAAATATTAAACATTAGCTTTACCAGCAGAAGAAATGTTTAGTAGAATTTTCTGCTGGTACTAGCAATATTTTCTAATGTTTGGTGCAATACGTGGGAGGTACAGATTCCAGGATACTCATTCAGTGCTAAACCAAATGTAGAGAAGAATAGAAATATCTTTGTCATGAAAGCAGTGCACAATTAGTAACGCAATTGGTGTCTAATTTTTAGTGTATTAATGCCGAACGTCTGTTCTCTTTTAACTGTCATTTTTAATACCTTTTTCTGTCCTCCAGCGCCTCCTTCCACCACGATTCTGTGTCCAAGTCATTGGCAACTCTGGACTTCTTATTATAGCCTTGTCAACACAAATAAATGGTGTGTTCCTCTCACCTCACTACATGTCCACTTGACCCTATTCTCTTACTTCTCCCACCTTCTCGATCCAGTGTCTTTATACTAACAACTATCTACACAGCTTCACTCTTACCAGTGACAAATCCTTATCCTCCTTTAAACATTCTCTCATCTATTGTTGAATAACAATTCCATTGATCCGTATCTAACTACAACCTAATCTCCATTTTAACCACTACCAGAAATATAGTTGATAATCATCTAAAACACTTTCTCTCATTTTATTCTACACTTGGTTTAGCAATCTGGTTACTGACCGCAAGACATAGTTAATTGTAAATTAACAATCTCCTCACTACAAAATCTAAAGGGCATCTGTACCTCCTGGATGTATCTGCAGAATTTTACATAGTTTTTTTTATACCCCTCTTCATGCAAACCCTTCTTTTCTGGCAATTGTTTGTCTCCCATACTGTCCTTTGCTTGGGCACATTAAGACTCATCTACTGGGGCATCTACATTATTTTTAGGTCAAGTTCCACCCTAAGCTAATGACATACTAATCTACCTTTCCTCTACTGACCTCTCACTCTCTTTTTTAACTTGTATCATGGCGTCTCTGAAACTATAACCAACTTTTAAAAGAGGTGATTGCTGCTCATATCCTTATCTACTTTTAACAAAGAAAAAAAACATGATGAAAGGAGCACAGTGAAATAAACTTAAGAAGAATAAAAATAATCAATTTTTCAAAAACATTAAGAAATATGTATGTGACGGGCCTCCGGTACCCTGGCTGGGTACACCTGTCGGTTCTTGGTTGCTTCCTCCCAGGATACCAATGGTTAACCGATTCAAGTGTTAGACGATACTAGCGAGGAAGCGCTAAGGAACTGGCCGGGTGTCCTTAGCATCGTAGCACTGCAGCTCGCCGAGGCGTAGCCACATGCAGTGCAATAATTGTCCTGACAAGGACAATAGGTGATACAGCGAGTCCCTGAACCAACAATCACACATATACAGGAATCATAACAAATGATTTCTACAACGCACTTATCAACCCTGAGTTGTGACAATGTATAATTAAAAATAATTAATATGCAGTCTAGAAACCACTTGTCTTTATGATCAGTGTGAGCAGCCATGTTTTCTTTCAAGTAACCTACAACTCACCATATTACCCATTTGTTACCCATGGCAAGTATACAAGTAATGCTAAAAGACTATTAATTATCTTATTAGCTTAACTAAACTAATAGACCAGGAAAGGGCAGTAGATATAGCCTAGATTTAATTAAGGCACTGTCCCTGTAAAGAAGATGTATAAATAAATTGCAGTGTTTGGATTTGAATGTTAAGCTAGTTGACTGAATAATGCAATAGTTGAGTGATCGGAGACAGAAGGTTGTATTTAATGGTGTATATTCAGAGGGAGGTCTTCTCTAGTGGGGTACCTTAGGGATCAGTATTTGTACCCATAGTTTCTAGTATTTTTATTAGCAATATTACAGAATGTCTTAATGGTAAAGTATGTCTTTTTGCAGATGATACAAAGGTCTGCAACAGGGTAGTAAAGTAAATTAGAAAAATGGCTCAAGAGTGTGGCAGCTGCAGTTTGATGTTGATGGATGTAACATAAAGCACTTGGGAAGTAAAAATCCCAGGGAAAAATATAGCATTGTGAAAACAGAAGAGAGAGACTTAGGAGTTATTAGATTTTACAGATCTCTAGTTAGACTCCACCTAGAGTATTGTGTACAGTGGTGGAGACGCCAGAAGAATATTGACAAAGTGGCAAGAGTTCAGGAGGGCTAGTAAAATGGTAAATGGGTTGCAGGATAAAAAATATCAGGAAAGACTAAGGGATCTCAATATATATAGATTAGAGGGGAGATCACACTCCTATCATGCCAAGTCATATTGTTGAATTTGTTTGTCCAATTGTGGTATGTTACTTACTTTTAATAAAAGTGTGGTTAACACACCAAAATTGGACAAAAAAAAATACAATAACAATATTAATTTATATATGATTGTTGACAGCAATCACACTCCTATCATGCCCAGCCAACAAGTATATGCTGGAATCTGGGTATGCCTGAGATTGCTGTTAACAATCATAATATATATATATATATATATATTAACATTGTAATTAATTTGTTTGTACAATTTTGGTGTGTAAATTACTTTTATTAAAAGTGTGGGATTTTTTAATTATTTTTAAAGGTGGGGGGTCATTTTCGGTTTCAGCTAAGTGAACCCTGAATTTTCGGTTTTGGTCCAGAATTTTCATTTTGGTGCATCCTTAGAATAACTAGAACTATTTCATTTTTACTTATCTAGAATTCTGAATTTGTAGTCACAAAACTTTCTAGGTCCAGAAATCAGTGAGAGGAAAAGTAAAGGTTTTGTGTCTTTTACTTTATTTTAATCTGCATATCTTATTAAAGGCCATATTTTCTCACAGTGAAAAATGAGTGCAGCCCTCGCACGTATACAATTCTGATGAAGTGGCCCACTGCAGAAAAAACTTGGACACCCCTGCCATAAGTCAAAACCAATTTTTTATCAGTACTGTATTTACCCTGGGCCCTGATTTTTGGCTTTTTAATGCCATTTTCTTCTATTTATTTCCTTACTGTTCTTTTAAGCCATGTTGATTTTCATTTCCTTCTTTTGTATTTGGCACCCCATAGTAAATACTTAAATTGCATTTTAATCATGTTAGTTTGAAGATATTTCACTTCTGTGTTTTTTTTCCTCAGAACAGTTCTTCTCGGTCAGTGAGCACCAAGGATGCCCTAGGCAGTAGCTTCATTGCTATGTATTAAATACCTTATGGGACTCCATGCGAAGAAAATGAAAGATAGAAAATCATAGAAAAGGTTAAAAAATAAATTCTAAAGAAGTCAACTTTGAAAACAAACAGTTAACTTAGTTTTCACTGCATCAGCAAAAGTGAATAGCACATTTTTCAAGACAAAGTTACGAAAAAATTAGTTCTTTGTAGGAAAACTTTAGTTTGTATAGTGATTGGCAATTAGTAATTGTCAATGAAATGAAAATGTAATAAAACAAAGGCTGGTAACTGAGATGCTGAGCTATTAGCAGATGCCAGCTGAGGGGAATTTTAGGGTATGATTAGTCATTTATAGCGTTTATTTTTGTTTTGTCTACGGAAAAACCTAAATGTTTTCAGAAATTTTCACTTTTTTATTATTAGTAAACAATGAGTTGATAAAGACATACCGTATATCCCACAGCAAAAGGGCAGACCAACAGCATTTTTTTTCTTGCAGGCTTAAATCTTATCTCACTAATCTATTTACAATAAGGATTTAACATCCTTATAGTACGTTCCCAAGGTTGAGATGTTGTATATGTGTGTGACTCCTGAATTAGTCAAGTCGTCTTACTATTGTGCAATCTATGTCTGATATCAGCTAGAAAGAAGAGGGCGAAGTGAAAGTTCTATTTCTAGAAAAGGGTGTATATATCTATTTTGATACAACTAAGCCCCAGAAAGACATCAAATTTAATGAAATAACAATGAATATGCTTTTTTTTAATTACTAAAATGTAATTTTTTTTTATGTATTTGTTCAAAACATGTTATAAATCCTAAGTATCTTCCATAAAGGGAAAGGTTGGAGAACTTTGCTCTGAATTTTAAAGACAATTTTTCCTCTCCTTTGACGTCACTGTAAGAGTTGGCAGAAATCCATAAATTACACACAATGCAGGAAATTTGTTTAGTAATATAGTGTGTAAAAAAAGCTGAACAATTTATAGAACATAATTAGAAGAAAAAAAATTACAATGCCTAAAATAAACTAAACAAGTATTGTGTGAATGACATTAGCTCCATAACAATGGCATTGTAATAAATTGTTTAAAATAGAACTAGAATGTGGGACAGCATATAAGACCTATTTGTCTAACACCTTATACCTTTTGCCACCTGCTGCTCCAAAAAACTAAACAATAATTTTGTTTTGTAAATGTTAGTTTGGGTGATATTAACTTAATTGTGTAGTATAACGATTTAGGTGGGGATCAGCAGGAAGGATATGAATTTAAGACAAATGCATTTACACATTGTTATTTAATAAAACAGTGTGCTTTTATTGAGATGTTCGTCCCTACAGAATTAACTAAGGGATAAAAGGGATCTAAATGGGCCCATCAGCCTTATCTCAAGGTGCTCATTTTTAGCAGGGTAGCATCAGGTTTATGGCCACGTTTTGATTTGAGACAAATTGGTGTAGATTCTCAGAAGGCATTACTGATTATATCTGCAATGTATCTGCGATCCTCCTTATGCATCTGATCTTAGCTTACAGGTATATTAGTAAGTAAGTGAAAGGGCTGTCATAAAAAAACTTGGGGCCTAGTACAAACCTAAAGCCTGGACCTCCACGCCCCTCCCCTCAGCCTAACCATTGCTCTGCCAAACCTCCACCCATAGCCCTGCCTAATGATCCTTCCATAAACACAGCTTATGCTTCAGTGGCACATGCATCTACCACTGTCCTACCTGAAATGGTGTTCTCAATTAGGGGTCTGTGAGGGAAGGGGCAAGTTAAAGGTTAGTGGCCCCTGGGTGCAGTATTTCTTCTGCGTCCCTACAGTAACTCTCACATATACACAAACATACTAACACACAAACCCACTCTAACACTGTACACACACACATATTCTTTATCCTCCTCTACATTTCCAGGTGTCAGTAGCTCTAGGCTCCCCCTGACACTCCAACACCATAAGCTGACACACACACACATTCTACACACTATATAAAGTACTGTGCAAAACTGAATGAGCAAAAGGAAAATCTAAATTACATGAATATTTGTATGACCACACTTTGCCTTCAAAACAGCACCAATTCAGCACGATACAATCGCGTAGAGCTCTACACGATACAATCGCGTAGAGCTCTACACGCTGCCCGGACTAAGCACTGGGGACTCAGAAGCACCGGCAAGTTGGAGGGGGGGTGGCATAACACAGGAGGATACAGGGGACCTGCATCCTCCTGTGTTTATGCCCCCTCCAACTTACCGGTGCTTCTGAGTCCCCGGTGCTTAGTCCGGGCAGTGTGTAGAGCTCTACGCGATTCGCGTGGAGCTCTACATGCTGCCCGGACTAAGCACCTGGGGCTCAGATGCAGGGGACCTGGACCCTCCTGTGTTATGCGCCCCCCCAACTCAGAAGCACCGGTAAGTTTGGAGGAGGGAGGGGGAGTGTTAAATGGGGGGTGTAAGGCATTTCTGGAGGCAGAGTGCTCTGTGAAATGCCTTTTAACCCCTTTAATGCCACTCTGCCTCCTGAAATGCCTTAAACCTCCCTATATGCCACTCTTCCCCATAATATGCCTTTTAACCCTCTAAGTGCCAGAGTGGCATATAGGGTTAAAAGGCATATCATGGGGCACAGTGGCATATAGGGTTAAAAGGCATATCATGGGGCACTGTGACATTTAGAGGGTTAAAAGGCATATCATGGGGCACAGTGGCATATAGGGGGTATAAGGCACTTCTGGGGCAGATGTGCATAACTGGGGGGCAGGTTGGAAAATAGAAGGAAATAAAACCAAAATATTTTTGTCAAGCATAGCTTTTATTAAAAAAAGTGTTTAAATGAATTAACATTTACTGGTAAAACTTTTTTCCTATAGGGTCGTCTTATATTCAGGCTTTTTCTTTTTTTCCTAAATTAATATTAAGATTTGGGGGGTCCTCTTATAATCAGGGTCGTCTTATAATCGAGCAAATACGGTATATAGATAAATCATAGTCAGGACAACCCAAAGTCAGCAACTGGATAAACGGATAAATCGTAGTCTGGACAAGCAGAAGTTAGCAACTGGATAAACTAATAAATCATAGTCAGGACAAGCCAGAGTCAGTAACAGAATATCAGATACGAACACTTTACTACAACCAAAATGCACCAGGCACCATTTCAGGCACTGTAGGAATGTCCGCAGAAAGTTTAAATTGCGTTTCTAATCAAAACCCCACCTCTGGGGTTGAAACAAGGTGAGGAACACATAAGGAGTCTGTGCCTTAAAGAAGGGGCTATCCGGAACCCGAGATTTCCCTATTCTGTTCCACAGGAGCATCACACTCGTGTGGGCATGCGTGTCCTGTCTGAATCATGGCGGCCATGTTGGAGGCACGATGGGTCTTCGGACAGGAGGAGCTTGTCTGGCAGCTGTGTAGTAATTGTAGTATAGTGACAGTAGGAAGAATAAAACTGGATGAGGAGTGCCCAAACTCAATAACAGGGTGAGGATGCTAAAGTTTAATGTGAAAAGTCATACACGAAGGCAAGACTGAGCACAGCAACAAGACACAAGGTAGTTATACTGCATCACCAAGGCCTCTTCCAGGCAGAACTTTCAAAGCAGACAGGGGTTTCCAGATGTTCCATCCAAGCTTTTTTGAAGAAGCACAAAGAAACAGGCAATATGTCCAGCAGTGTCATCACTCCATGAGAGAGTAGGGAGGGTGGGCCAGTACACTAGTATAGCCTCATGGCAGCCCTGTATGTCTATACTGCACTCCCTATTTGTTTGTGTTGTAGTATCAGTTATCTTTTATAAATAGTATCTCTCCAACAACATTAAATAATTATTCCAATATAAACAAATAGTCTAAATGTTCTTGTTTAATATCTGAGGTTTTCTTTCTTAAAAAGAAATTTAAAAAATAAGGTATTTATTTATATTTATTTTTCTATACTATGTGTATTTTTAATGTGAAACCTTTTCTCAGCTTAAGGAGGGAAACAGTTAATTTACATCTCAAATTGTTATACAAACGGTCTAGTTTCAGAATTAATGGTTCCACTGCATGGACTGCATTCATTCTAACCTTTGTGTTTCTGTTGTGGAAATATTTGCATACGATTGTATGAGGTGCTCAGTGTAGTGTCAGTTAAAAAGATTCTTGATGCTTTAAACCGTTATCCTAAATGTTATTTGAATAGGTATGGCTTTTGTGGCAGAAACACTTTAACTCAATTTTTCAATTCTGTTGCTAAACATATTTCTTGTTCAGTACCAAATAACTTATTATCATTATTTAGTGTCAAGCTCAAATATGTTATAACTAGCTTGTTAGCTAGCTAGCTAGAGTCCATGTCAGAATCACTGCCAACTACATGCCTTAAAGTGACAACTTTTTTTCCCCTTAGCAAATGCATGAAGTGATTCTGAAGGACTACACGTTTCTGCTAAGCTTCCAAGATACAGTATCTCACAAAAGTGAATACACCCCTCACATTTTTGTAAATATTTTCATGTGACAACACTGAAGAAATGACACTCTGCTACAATGTAAAGTAGTGAGTGTACAGCCTGTATAACAGCATACATTTGCCGTCCCCTCAAAATAACTCAACACACGGGCATTAATGTCTAAACGTTGGCAGCAAAAGTGAGTACACCCCTAAGTGGAAATGTCCAAATTGGGCCCAAAGTGTCAATGTTTTGTGTGGCCACCATTATTTTCCAGCACTGCCTTAACTCTCTTGGGCATGGAGTTCACCAGAGCTTCACAGGTTGCCACTGGAGTCCTCTTCCACTCCTCCATGACGACATCA
Source organism: Spea bombifrons (assembly GCF_027358695.1). Taxonomy (NCBI): domain Eukaryota; kingdom Metazoa; phylum Chordata; class Amphibia; order Anura; family Pelobatidae; genus Spea; species Spea bombifrons. The sequence goes on along the minus strand of NC_071087.1, from coordinate 77,880,258 downwards.
CGGATCTGGTGGGTGTTAGTGACCTTGCGCTCCCCCACCTTCCGTTTAAGGATGACCCACAGATGCTCAATAGGGTTTAGGTCTGGAGACATGCTTGGCTAGTCCATCACTTTTACCCTCAGCTTCTTTAGCAAGGCAGTGGTTGCCTTATAACAGGGTTTTAGGCAAGGATGCTGGTGTGCTTGGTGTAATTGGTCTATAACTTATATTTTTTTATGCTGATTTGGGGAATAAGCATACATACTGTATAAACATATATACTGTAATGTGGGAGAATGTGGTAATTACTTCTTTAGCTATTGTGAGAGATGCACAATGTGTTACTTATCATCTCATTGGCTTATTTATGTGCAAAATTAGCTCCTTGCATTTATTCGTTCTAACCATCCGTGCTGCCACGTGCCAAGACACAACCATTTAGATACAAAACAGGATATACATATTTTGAGAGGCCCTAGGGCACAACTATTAGGGCACAAATAGTTTGTGTTAAACCTCTGCATATACAAAGTCATTACAGCCACACTTGCACAATAAGTGAAGTAGGAATTTCTGTTATCTGAGTGTTTATGTCACAGAATACCTAGCAGGATTGATAAATGTATGTTCTAAATTCCTGAGAGCAGGTGCTATGTTTTTTTAAAAAAACCTACTTCTGTGCACTAATCCTATTACGACAAGTTATGACATTTCTGCTGGTATGGAAAGTTAAATCCATTACTGTCATCAGTGTTTCTCAACAATATATATATATATATATATATATATATATATATATATATATATATATATATATATATATATATATATATCTACGGGGTATTACTCAGAATGATAAACACATTTTTCATTTCATTATTTTAGTGTTTAAATGTTGAATAGTGTGGGGTAATCCAGTGTTCTGCAATCAAACTTCATGTCAAACAGGGGTTCCTCTTTATGATGGCTATGCCAGTTTTCAGACTGAATCATTTTTCACTGGGGGAAGTTACTTTCTGTACTGAAACTAAAATAAAAGTGGGTAGCCATAGTGTCTGCACATGGACACAAGTGTCCTTAACAATGCTTATATGAAACAGATATGACCATGTATAAAAAAAGCTTGAGTGAAAAAGGAAAATGCTAAAAAAGGTAATAATAGGTAATGTTTAAGTGACTGCTGACCTGATTGCAAAGATGTGCACACCAGCCTAAAAACCTGTTATATATGCCAGTAAAGAGATAAACTAAAGATTTCGTGGCATGAGAGAGGCCTGAACATGTTTACTCTTGACAGTTTATTTTTCTCTTTAGTGCAAGCAGAAATGAAGAATATAACACACAATTATATAAAGGTAAACACTAGCTCAACTTGTATGGATTAATTTTTCATACATGATAACTCTTGTAGTAATATGGGCTGATGCGCTTAAAAAATCTACATAGGTTATACAAGCTCGTTTGATCAGGGCCCTCCTCACTAGTTGTTATGTCCTGTCTACCCCTTTATACAACGCTACGGAATTAGGGTGAGCACATGTTCCGGAATTAAAAAGCTGTCCTTTGTTTTTTATGCGGAAGGGGAGAGAGAGAAGCGCCAAGCTGTCGCTCAAGAATAAGTTTTCAGCACCGCTTGGTGCCCTTCACTCTACTCCGCGGTGCTGGCATTTCATGCTGAGTGCTGGAATATGACGTCATATACCGGCACTCAGCAGTGAAGCAGCAGGCGCCACAGACTGAGACCTCGCACTGGACTTCTGCAAGGTAAGTGAACTACAAAGGGAGGAGAGGGGGTAGATAGTGGGATGGGAAGGAGAGGGGGTAGACAGTGACAAAGGGGGTAGAGGGTAGATAGTGAGAAGGGGAAGTGGGGGTAAATAGTGACAAGGGAGGGAGAGGGGGTAAATAGTGAGAAGGGAGGGAGAGGGGGTAGATAGTGTGAAGGGGGAGAGGAGTTAGATAATGAGGAGGGCATAGATAGTGAGAAGGAGATGAGAAGGGAAGGAGAGGGGGTAGATATTGTGATGGGGAGAGGGGGTAGATAGTGAGAAGGGGGAGCGGGGGTAGATAGTGAGAAGGGGGTAGAGAGAAAGGGGGTAAGAATATTGAAATAAATAGTGAGAATGAGTGAGAATACAAGAATGTGTGGATGCATTGTGTGAATGAGTGAGAGAATGAAAGAATGACTGGATGAATTGTGTGAATGAGTGAGAGAATCAATACCTGCAGTGCTGTTTCCATGTCTTGTTTATTTGATCTATACCCTCAGTGATAAGTTTACATGTGACTTCCAGTTGATCTCTACCTGCAATGCTGGGTTTGAGTTTTCTGTTGATCTATACCTGCAATGCTGTGTTTCCATGCATTATTAGTTTATAACTGCAAATACAGGATTTGTATGTCTGATTCAGTGTGGCAAATATTTTTTTGGGTGCAGGAGCGAAGGGAGTGATTGCATGGTAGGGAGCGTGGAGCAGGGCCCAATTTTTCCAATATAAAGTATATTGGCAACAGGGTCTAATATTTATATGTATTGGCAGCAGGATCTAATATTTATATATATATATATATATATTGTCAGCAGGGTCTAATATTTATATATATATATCGGCAGCAGGGTCTAATATTAATATTTATTAGCAGTAGGGGCTAATATTTATATATATATTTCGGCAGCAGGGTCTAATATTAATATTTATTAGCAGTAGGGGCTAATATTTATATATATATATATATATATATATATATATTGGCGGCAGGAACTAATATTAACGAATGAAAACTAACTGCCTATACGGAATATGATGGTGCTATATAAAACAATAAATATTATACTTACTAGGACATACTAGGAAGAATATTCCATTGCTGTGCACAGACATTGACGTTGTAACTATGTTTTCCCCTTAAAAACACATTGTCCCTATATGTGTATTCTCCCAACCCATTTTTTTGCTGATCTTAAACACACAGCCTTGGCGTTTGCAAAACAAACTCTGCGTTTCTATGCAATAAAAACATAACTCAGCTAATCTCACAAAACTTGTTTTTCTTTGTGAAATCTTTCACAGGCAACCATTACTTGGAATGAAAGCGTGCTTCTGAGAACTTGTATTCTTTTCTTTTCAGTCACGAAAATGTTGACTTTAAATCTCAAAGACGATAACATATATATATATATATATATATAGATATAGATATAGATATATACATACATATATATTGTGTGTGTTTGTGTATATGTGTATTTTCTTGCTTTTTGGTTCACTGCAGAGTGGAGTGATTTGTTCAACACCAGAATTTCCATTACCATATTTTCTGTTATTTTCATGTCTCTTGACAAGTGCTTGTCTTCTCTAGCAGCACTAAGGCTGTTGTTATGTTAATAAAGTAGACGTTGAACTGTCTCATTTGCCAAGGCGTCTCATTGTGTGTGTCAATTGTGTTTGTGCTAATATTATTGGACTAATTGACAGTTTGCAAACACGTAGTAAAAAGGCGCTAAAATAAACACACACCGAGGGCGTCCCTTTCTGCCTGGGGCTCCCTCCTACGTCAGCGTTCCGTCACATAACTTTGTGTTGGCCCGTGTTTCCCTCGGTTGTCGTGGTGATGTGTGAAGGAAGGCGTGGCTAACTCTTTAAAGAGCTCCCCGAGCTGCTTCACTCATCGCAGATAGATCTGAACTGCTGGGTTTATATAGTGCTGCTAAATTTAGGCTCCAGTCACTGCTCTGCCTCCTCATCCTGAACGTGTTTCCTCCTCTCTTTGCAATTGGTTTGGTGGAGACCCCCTGTGCCTTTATTTATAATCTAGGCCCCCTCTCAACTGCAAGGAAAACTTATTTTTTGGTATTGCACATAACCTGACGCATGCATCGACTACTCCGTAGTACGGATCAGAAAAGTTTCGCCGTTATTTAATTGTATTTCCCTGGTAATATTTTTTTTTTTTTTGCTTAATTTTCTTGGCAACCTGACTCGGACTTAAAGGAAGGCTAGAGATGGCTCTCAGTGAGTCCATTCTCCCATCTTTCGCAACCTTTGCTCCCCAACGAGAGAAGTGTTTTCACGAAGAAGTAAGTATTTTTAATCCTGCCTTTTGTAGAAATAATGTCAGGTGTGGGAGCAGGTAAAGTAATCGTAGCTGAAGGATGGGGAACACATTTAATGCAGAAACTTGATGTTTGTAGGCATAATAGTCAAATATAAACGCATCAAAATGTAATATAGTTTATGGGATTGTTAATGTTTGGTTTTTTTTTCCCTTTTAAATGGGTCCGATCCCGAAGAGTTAAAAAGCAGTTTTTGTTGCCTTGTAAGCGATCATCTTGCCTTCAGGTGCTTAAACACCTGCGAGCAGCACCGGCTTTAAACGGTCCGTGCACTTAATTCTTTAGGGAGCAGCCGGCTTTTAAATCCCGTTAAATAGTTTTATTACATACATGTCTCGGCTTTACACAGATCAAACAGGTTAATACGTTTTTGGGGAAGGTTGTGTGCTGTGCATGGTCCTTCGAATGCGCGAATGCCTCCTAGATATGGTTCTACTAATGCATCTTCTTCTATGGTTTAACTCGTGTATGTTGCTTGTGACTTCTTTATTATTACTATAATTATTACTATAAAAAAACTAAAGTTCCTTTCTTCTTACTCTTTCTCCAGAAGTGGAAGTGTAGTTATGAGTCAAAGTCCCCGCATGACAGCTGCATTATCCCAGAGGTGATGCAGAGCTCAGACCCTTTTGCTACTAAGAAGGAAGATGAAGATTTGAACAATGTACTGGAATTTGTTTTGTCCATGGGTGATGGCAAAAATCTTCAAAATTGTGAATACTCTATGGCACTTCCTGAAACCTGCACTTACTACCAAACAAACCCTTCTCCAGGAGGCTACAGCACAGACCACAGCCCACCACCATACAGTTCAACTGGCTTAATGACGGAGCTAATAAGGTCTGATATGGACAACTACTGCCACCCAAGTACTGCCCATGGAAGGTTTTTTGTGGCTCAAGCATTTGACTTTCCTGACACAATCAAGGCAGAGCCTGGCTTAGATTCCTATGGACCTATTATTGGAATGGTGCCCCAGTCCTGCTCAAAGATTAAGCAGGAGGGCAGTGCTGCATGTATGATGCCATATGACCAGCCTAGATTAGCCAACTCTCCACAGATGGCTGGTATTGAGACACCACCTATGAGTCCTGATGACTTGATTTTAAATGAGTGCCAGTCACAGATCTTATGCCACCCTACTCTGCCATATCCTCATGCCTATCACACTGCATCTGGTTTCCACCATCAGTCTCCTATTTCTTTCCAAAGCGCCTCCCAGTATGGCATGTTTGAGGACAATTTGCCCATGCCACCGTCCGCACAGAGGGGTGTTATTACTCCTCCTGGTTCTCCTCTAGAAATTATGGATACTAAACCCAAGCGAGGACGCAGATCTTGGCCAAGAAAGAGAACAGCTACGCATACTTGCTCATATGCAGGCTGTGGGAAGACTTATACCAAAAGCTCCCATTTAAAGGCTCACCTAAGAACACACACAGGTAAATTCTTACTTTAGTTTAGCTTGGAATATATCAGATCACATTGTTGTATAAGGACTAACTAGTTCCTGGTATTTTGATTTGGGTTAATAAGAGTCTTAAAGAATGTATGGCCTCCTATGACTAGGTGCAAGTATACTTTAGTAAAGTGGGTTCAAAGGCTGCATCTCATGTGTTTTATTTTCTTTACCATACAGCTACCTAACCTTGTCCTTTCGCCCTCTTTCTAGGTGAGAAACCTTATCACTGTAATTGGGAAGGATGTGGCTGGAAATTTGCCCGATCTGATGAGCTTACACGTCACTTTCGCAAACATACTGGTCATCGGCCCTTCCAGTGTCACCTGTGTGACCGTGCCTTCTCTCGATCAGACCACCTTGCGCTGCACATGAAAAGGCATATGTAAAATGTGAACTCTTGCATGGGAAGGGTGGGTTTCTTGGATCTTGTGATGGCTGCACAAACTGCTACTGGCCCCTTTGTTGGGTCACACTGTAGCTGGTACTGCAAGGGGTGAGATTTTCATTTCTGCAACTCCAGTGGCTCTCACAGAGGATAACTTTACTTAAAGGCTGGACCTAGCATTTAAACATATGCATTAACTGGAATACCTCTGGGAAGGAGGAAATGGGGTTTACTGGGATATATCTGTAGCTTGATAATATGTAACCCTTTTGAATGTTCTAGGGGTTTAGACAACTTTGCTTTGTGATGAAGGTTATGCCCCTTATGCACTCAAAATGGTTAATACTTGTGAACACTTTGCTTCCTCTGGCAGCAAAAAGATTTCTTTACAAGGGCATTGAACAAACTCTAGTATATTCATCTAAGTTTCCATAACTTCTCCCTTCTTAAGTACTTAAATAATATAGCACCTAAGTAGTCCCAGCTCCTCCTCCATGGGTATAGAGGAGGAGAGCTGCATTGCAGTTATTTAATGATCTGGGAAATGCCATTTACAAAAAGGGAATTTTTATTTGAAATACTAGACTGCTACGGCATAAGCATATTTTTCTTTTCAATGTTATCAAATTGTAACTGCCTGAGCACCTAGGACAATGTTTGTATGAAACTGCCTAATTGCCTTTCATAGGATAACTACTTTGAGTATCCTATAACTTTATTTTGTTCTATAAATAAATTGCAACAAGACAACATTTTTTGTTTTTCTCCTGAAATCTATTTTTATATAGTTTGTTTCTTTACACTATAAAACCGCAGGGCTAGAGGTCTTGCAAGAAAATAACCATTTTTTTATATATATGTATGTATTATATATATATTTATGTAACTATTTGTAAATGATTGTACAATGAATATGTATAGTGTAAATAGAATGACTAATGGCATATTGCTGTTTTCCTCATGTTCTGGCATTGGAGTCAATTTGTCAATGACATACTTTTTTTGTTTTTGTTTTTGTTTTATAAATAAAACGACAAACAAACCTGAAACTCTTATTAATTGGGGGAGGGGTGTATTTGCTGTGTGCTGCTGCTGAATTACCTGGCATTGCCACTAAGAGGTGCACTTATTACATTATAGAGCCCACTTAGTCATGGAGTTTGAGAGAATCTTCTGCAGTGCTGTGGAAATTTGCAGGTATGCTTTAACATTTGAATGAGTGCTTTATTAAACCATGGAGAACATTCTACTTAGCACCTTACCTTTGCTAACTGATAATCAAAATATTCTGTAAGACATATGCTGCTATTGTCCTTTTTTAGTTCAGGCTTTTAACTCCTGTTTCCAGAATGGAAAAAGCCTTTGACAGGCTAAATTGCCAGTTTCTGTGTATGGTCATTCACAGGTTAAAGCTTCTGGAACATTTCATCAGTCGTTAAAATACTTTATTCTCGCCCTTCAGCTACGGTACTAAATGCTGGCTTCCTTTTGGCCTCTTTTGCTGTAACAAATGGGACTGAGTAAGAATGTCATCTATCACCTCTGCCTGGGTTTGGAACCTCTGGGCATTGTGATTTGGACCCACCCATTTATATGGGGTGTTCAGTCTAGGGGAAGCTAGATGCCATTATTGTAGCAATTAGAAACCCAGTGGTCAAATTACACTTCCCAATTTGCAGGGGGTCATAGATGAGTATAGTAAAGATTCCTTCCCCAAACTAAGTCTAAAAAAAAAAAAATAATTTGCACAAAAAAATTATTTTGACAAACATATTCCACAAGTGGCAAAAAATAAAAATCTGAAAAGATAAATAAAAAAAAATACATTTCAATACATAACCTTTACTGAGAAGATATGGTACAGCATGACTCCTATCACTATATACTGAGCCAGACACTGGCAGTATTGCAGCAGAACCCCCATCACTATATACTAAGCAATTGAGGTGGTAGGCCACTGCCCCTCAAAACAGCCTGCCTGTGCCTTACTTTAGCCCCCCTTAACAGCCTGCCCGTCTCAATTCTGCCCCTAAACACTCACTCACTTTTATTCATTCATTCACCCATTCAGCCTCCCCACCCCCTTACCTCTACTGCAGTTTTCATTGGTCCTGGGGCCAGCCGAGCAGCACAGGGGCCACACAGATATCTATGCTTACCACTGTGGCACCCGCACATTGTGTGAGGAAACTCTTTTCCGTCCCAGGGGAAGCAAAGGGTACCTGCGTTAGGTGGCCATCGGTCCACGAAGACATCTGCTTGGTTGGCTCCCGCCCTTAGGTATGCTGCTGGGTGCGGCTAGTTATTCTACATCTTATTTGAATTGATAAAGAAAGGTTGTTCTGGAAAGTTAATGTAGGGATTGGGAGAGAAAGATGCACAAATCCTTTACTAGGAGCAGTGGGCAAAAGTGCCAAGCAGTCTCAGTGGTATCTCACACTGTACCACTCATACAGAGTTTATTGAAAAGGTGCTACAATGCTGGTATTCGATGTCAGTTTGTTTAGAAAAGATGTTCCCATCATCTTCTGCTGTGTGTTGGAGGCAAAGGCAGCAGTTTGGCTCCATGTTACATATTTGGTGGGAGAGCAGCCATTGTGTGGATCATTGTTCCAAATGTTGGCAGATGTCTTGGTTAAGCCTCTGTTCCCCAGACCAGAGATGGTTTTGTTACATATGAAGTCAGCAAATACAAAACAAGCAATAGAAAGAAGGTGGAAAACAGTGAATGACCCCCAGGTTCAGTAGGTCAAATCCATTTTGGAAGAAATGAAAAATATGTCTCAGAGATGTAATAGATATACATCATGTATATAACAAAATATGAACTCTCTAGCTGTTAACTGGGGCCGGGGTGTATCGTAAATTGAAGTGTGACGTGGATCTATTACATTACCTTACATTTATAAAGGAGAAGACAGCCCTGCTCTTGCAAGCTTATAATCAGTGGTTGAGAGCAGGGCCGGCCGAAGACTTAACGCCGCCTGGGGCGAAGTTTAAAACGCCGCCCCCCCGCCGACGCCGGGGGGGGCGACATTTTAAACTTCGCCGACGCCATTATCTACCCCCGCCCCCCCGGTACTTACCTTTAAACAGTCCTGCGGCGAGTCTCCCTGCTCTGCCACGGTGCCGGCTTGTAATGCTGAGCGCCGGAAATTGACGTCACTTCCGGCGCTCTGCATTACAAGCCGGCACCGGGACCGAACAGGGAGACTCGCCGCAGAGGAGAGAGAGAGAGAGGGGCGCCGAGCGGGTAAGCGAAAACCACTCGGTGCCCCTCTCTCTCTCCTCCGCTTCAAAAAAACAAAACAAAAAAAAAGCGCTTGGGGCGGCAAAGTGCCGCCCCTTCTAAAGTGCTGCCTGGGGCAATTGCCCCAGTCTGCCCCATTATAGGGCCGGCCCTGGTTGAGAGGGAATTTAAGCTATAGGGAAAGACTGCTTGGATGGGGATGAGTTGAGAGGGTCTGGATGACCTGTTGAAGATGGCTGAGAATGTTAGAAAGAAAGGTTGTATGCTTCTGGAGAAAGGTGGGTTTTCAGAGAGCTTTTGAACGTTGTCGACAAGGGAGGAAGTTTAACAAAATGGGGAAGGGCATTCCACAGAAGTGATGCAGCCCGGGTGAAATCCAGGTGAAAACAAGGGATTACAGCAGAAGATGTGGGGTTCAGGGGTGGATTCGATGCAATAAGTTAACCGTACCCGGTAAAAAGGCGTTACAACAGGAGATGAGGGGTTTAGGGGCGGATCAGATGTAATAAGATAACCAAATCTGTAAGAGATTTCCAGGTGAGTAGGTGGATGAAAGCATGAGGATCAGGGATGGAAAGTCCAGTGTAACTTTTATCTGTCCACTTATAAACAGTCCACTTGGCATGAGGCTACTGCAGCTACATTTCCAAGAAAATGCTTTGGAATCATATTTTGGAACTATATAAGTATACATGTACACATTTATTTTTTTATTTTGTTACAGTGTGGGGATTTTAAATATCTAAAAAGGAAAATAAAAAATACATTTGTTGCTAAATGGTCTGTATACACAATTTTTGCAGCTGCTTTGATATGTTTTAACAAAGCATGTTACAATGCTTTTTTGGGCCAAGGGGCAAAAGTACTGCATTGGAGTACATGCTATTGTCATATTACAATCTTTCCTAACAGCCCATGGCAGAGCTTACTGCTCCAAAAAATCACTACCAACGATGAATGTATACTTACATTTTAAAAAAATCCATTTACCTCTTGAACATATTGTGCAGTACTCTGCTCACCAATACCCACAATGCTCAAGGCAGCCAGTTCACTGTCATGAAACGCTCTCATTGAACTCAATAGTATAATCGAATGTTAATGTGTGAGAGGGATCTCCTTGGATCCGTTGGAACTATAACATGAGCATTACTGATAAGGAGATGCACTCGATAGCACACATTCTCTGCAAAACATATAGCTGGACAGAGGGAAAGAAGACTAAATGTGTAGAGAGGATTCCAATGTCTCCCATTATGCATTTGGATGGGAGTTTCTCATCAGTTTTTCAGCTTCCCCCAGCCTTTATTAAATGTTCTTACATTTTCCCCGACAGCACAGGTGATGCCCCACCGGTGTTTATGCCAGGACAAATAGAAAATCAGCTTTGATTGATAGAGGACTAAGATTGGAAAAAAGAAAGTGGTTTTTATATAAGGTTCATTTATTCATTCTGTGTAATGGTTAAAAGTAGAGTGTAATGTAAAAGAATGCATATTAAAGTACTTTGTACATAAATAAAACACTTACCTTAAGGAGAAAATACAGCTTCAGAGCTGCCACTTCCCTTCTCCTAAGGATTCTCATCACTGATTGGCTGCCATGCATCTCTTGCACAGCAAATAGCTATGAGGTGGGGAAAGGGTGAGATTCTGCAGAACCCCCCCAAGCATATATGATGACTGGAGTGTACTTTTAATATTAACCTTCTTGTTTTCTTTGTAACTTGCAGCAACTGGATCTCTCATTATTCTTAAAACAGCTTTCGTTTTCGTGGGAGTTAAGTATTAACTGTTGGCAAACCATGCTATAGCAGGTGTTTTTTTGTTTTATCTTCTAATGATCTGCCTGCTAGAAAGACATACAATGCACAGTTTAACATAAAAGTTGAGCCTGGCATATGGAAGGTTAATGTACCTTGACCACATAATTTTGCGATGAATAAAAATAACTCCTTTCGAGAAATGCAGAGATGCAGCTCTGGGTTAGTGGCATGGAAGAGAGATCCTCTCATTTCACTTTTATTAAGTATCACATGCACGAAAAAAGCAAAAAAAAAGGCAAGATTGTTAGCGAGTAGCCAGCTGTTGCAGATTTAACTCCCATGAGAATGGGGCAAGTCATCACCCACAACAACTGGTGCGCCAGAAGTTTACTATACCTTGTAGTTACTTACTATGATATCGTATACACGTTGCAGGATATTTACTCCCATACCAAGGCAGGAATCATTGTGTTCAACCCAGCAGATTTATTATTACAGGGTAAATAACAAAATACACCAAATAAAACCTAATTCCACTTTGGAGCACTAACTAAACAGAAAGTCAGCCATGACAGGTGCTGAGCCGCTAAACAGCAATTTCCCTTGCTCTGTAACATTACACACAAGATACCCATGTTCAAGATTATGTCTTTGCTTGGTACACCCTCCAGCCGCCTCAGGCTTCTGCCCTCACGGAATCCTCAGCAAAACAACCCCCCCCCCCCCAGTGGATTGCCTACCTTCCATTATAAATAAACCACCTGAGGTAACTAGTCTGCAAGTGCAAGAAAAAGAAAAGGGACCAGCAATGTACTGGGACTGAAATACCTCTCTTCTACAACCTTACCCCTGCCTACTTCACAGAACCTACAGATTGAGTTTATGACTAATTGTAAATCAAGTAGATAGAAATGTATATAGAAGCTAATTGTGTCCATTAAAATAACATTAAATGGATCAGAAATACCGTGTAGACGCTGTTAATGTTGTAAATGACTGGAAACGGCTGTTTTTTAATGGAATATATTCAAAGGTGTACAGAGGCCCTTTATCAACAACCATTGTTGGGGGAAGTCATTTCAGTTGGCCCTATAGCATACATAGATGTGAAACCTGCAAACCCCTGCTAAGCATGTTTCAAGTGGTAAGAGATGCACTAAAATAGGCATTTAGGTGCCTTGCAGCTGTCCAGCTGTTGCTGATGATGATCTTCCAACCTCCTGGCTGGTATCGTGGGATATTGGATGCTTTACATGTTGCTCTGGTCTGAGCTGGAACATGTGTTTGTTAAGCTCATATTAGGTAAGTACTGTGGTGTGGTCCTTATGGCTATATATCTGCAGTGATTGCAGGTCAATATTTGCTGCAATGCAACATTACAACATCTTGACAATGAGGTGGCATTTTGGAGTGACTAATGATGTTACACAGCATTCAGGTGTTCTAGGGGAGGGTTGGCACTTTCTGGCCCCCCGGAGACAAGTAAAGCCAAGAGGTCTTCCCTGTCCACCCCCCCCCCGTAAACAGCTCAACATAACACACATTTACACACGCTCACTGTGTATCACACCTCCCATTACTACTTTATTGCTTTACATAATTGAATTACTATTAATCATTCTGATCAGAATGGGCCACGGTATGAGAATTGTAAAAGACATTAGAATATCAACTTCACTTTGAAAATGTATTCAAAATGAAATCACATTCTCAGTAAATATTATGGCAGTGTAATAAGCATGACTGTAATGACTAAACACATACTAAAATCACAGGCAAAAAATAGCTTGCTCAAATAGTACTTTCGGGCTTATGTGTTTTTCATTTAGAAACTTTGGGCGAAACAAACATTGTATTAATCGTTGTAATTATAAATTAAGCATTTTGTAATCATCATTTTAATGCAAAACTGTAATATTAATATATATATTTTTGTTTTTACTTTACCAGGCAATATACTTTTTTGTTTTTAATTTACCCAATTCTCAATGTTACATGCTTAAACGCTTACTGACTTCTGACTTAGTTGATATCACAGTAATGTCTAGCAAATAGCTGACTACTTATAGAGGCGAGTTAGGCTCAAGGAGAATAATTTATACCTCCTGAACACTCTCTTTTAACCCCTTAAGGACAATGGGCGGTCCCTAAACCCATTGAAAACAATGCATTTTGAGCCCGTACATGTACGGGCTTTGTCATTAAGGGGTTAAAGAAATAGAGTGACCGCCTTTAGATAATACTTGTTATTCTTCATGAACATTTTCTTTTAACTAAGAAACCGATGACATGATTGGTATTTACAGGACATTGTCCCTCTCTCTGATCAGAAAGACAGGAAATAGCAGTGACAATTGGCTGCTCATTTTAGAGCTGATTATCCTTTTCGGGCTCTGCAGAAACCTTCGTTTTTTAAACATGGGCTGATCAGCCAACTTTCATAGCTACCACTTTTTCAATCAATGCCTGTCCTGTATTTAATTTTATCTTGTTCATGTGCTCTTAAATGCGGTGTTCTACCTAATCTGCTGAATGGAACATTTTGGCATCAAAATGCAGCATTCGAAATGCCATTCTAATGTCACTTGAAATCCTTTTAAGTCCCCTGGTGGCTCCCTGTTGCCACTGCCTGTGGACACCCATTTGCCTATTTTCAATTGATGATATTAACTGGGTCTAGTAATTTACTTAACTGCAGGCTTCACCCCTAAAACATACTGAAATACAGAATTTTGGACTCTTTTTATACCGGATTTACTGGACTGGAGTTATTATACACTATGACTAAAATACTGATGTGTAAAGACAAATCAAGTAACAGTGAAACAAGCAACACTGCTGGTGTTTTTTTAGGGGCAATCCCTCTTTCCCTCTCTGATGTCCTACTTTTCTAGGAACTTGAATTAGTGTGTAAAAGGTATTAGTGTATAAGATAAGCAATACAATCCATTGTAATCATTGTAACAGCAGGAAATGTATTTATAAATTTGTTTATATAATAGTGCTGCCTCTATGTAGTGTCTTCCCTCTTAAAGGGTGGAACGGAGAAATGGTTGATATTATGTAATGTATTGTATATAAGGTGTATGCATTTAAATCACTTCTTTTACCGTTTAATGCTTTTATTTATAAGAAACAATACTGTTAATCAACCGTAAATTATAACAGGGTTACAGTCTGCGGTGAAAAAGCAGAACACATTACATTAGTATAAAAATACAATAGGGCAGCCTGTTCCAGCTGAACGCCGCAGTGAGCAAACTCTACTAAGAGCTATGGTAAATGTAGGCAAGGTGAGGCCCATAGTACCTAAAGCGTTGCAGCAGATATCGAGTAAAATAATCACAAAAATATAACAATAATAAAGAAAGTTAAACCACAACCAGCCGCCAATGGTATATTATAAGTATATTCTCCTGTCTGTGTGGCCCTATCATTCTCCCATTGTCCAATATTCACCCATGACTAATTCAATTTCAAGGTAATTATATTGCTCCACATCTGGGAAAATGGATTATTGTACTTTGGCCAGACTAATTGTAACATATCTTTCTTTATAGCGGACATGCCACTAAGCCAAAAAAAAGTTTTACATTGATAAGCAGAGCATAAAAGTCTCGATGTCTTGATGTTCCTAATTTTTCATGTAAACTTTTTTTTTCTTTTTTTCCCGTTATCGCCTCATAATCATTATGCATTAGAGCTGAAGAACCTTAAGGCAGAGGTATTTTGCACTCCCACATTCTTACATTTTGCTCCAGTTTTAGAAGAATAATATTAAAGTAATCAATCGAAACGTTTTCCACAGAAGCACAGAGGGCTCTGAGGCAGCGCTGGAGCTGACTGAAGTAGGTATATCACATGCAGGGGCATGTGTTCAGCCAAACATGTCTTCTGCATGGCATTTTGCTGGAGGACAGGGGTAGAGGAAAATTTATTCGGGAGGATTCTGCTGAAACCCCCATACTTTTCCAAAAGGTTAACAAAAAGTTTTAATGGGATCACACAGCTATCATATGCATTAAAGCAAATCTATGATGGTTGGATTATCCCTTTGCTGAGTTGTGTACCAGCTTCTTGACCTCGCTATTTGTTATGAAGGTCCAAACCCAATGAGCTTCTGCTGCAGGAAGAGCTTGGTTGGCCCTGTATACTCTATTGTTAAATCAGCAAGATTTCTTCAAAGTCTCCTCACCCATTAAAACAGCTCATCTCTTCTTTCTGGGGAAATTTATAGATGCTGGTCCTTCATAACGAATAGTGAGGTAAGTGAGCTAAACCCACAACTCTCCCTGGATAAACCACATTATCATTTCCTTCACATATATGAAGGAGGCTGTGTTGCTTGTATTTCTAGCAGACCTGCCACTTCACGTGATAAGTCTTTTCCATGCTTAAAGTTGGTACCAGGCCTCTATCCTAAGGTGTCATGGTAACAGATTTTAGCATTTTTGTTTATTGTTGTACACAGGAGTGTAATTAGAAAATTGCCCCGGGCCCCCCCCCCCCAAGTTCAGACCTGGTCTGTGCCATCATTGCCCCCGAACAACTTGTTCTGCGCTTTCTTTACCCCTTGCCCCTCTTCTAACATACACTCTGGCACACATATGTAAACACACTTACACAAATTACACACTGTGACAGAAAGGCTGGTACAGTATTGGATGGGCGGTATATACGGCCTACGTTGGCTAATTTTGTTTGCGCTTACACATAAAATTGAAGCCCCAGGGAAAGATAGGCACAATAAATAACTAAAATATAAGTATGAGACTTATAAATTGTGTAATGGGTCCCTGGGGTGGAGTATCCAGAAGAGCAGGATGGGCTGGTGCTCCAACAGTTTTTAAAATCCAGATCAGGATTTACAGGTGACTGACTACTGCTCACCTGGTCTAATTAGGAGAGTTTACAATTCACTCTCTTTTCTTATTCCAGTCAAGAAAGCTGCTGGACAAAAACCTTGCTCAATCTATTTTGTTTGGTTGGAGTATTTTGTTGGGAGGTGGGGAAGCCACCCCAACCTAGAGAGGAATAAAAACCCTGTGTTTAGTTTAATTTATTTTGTTTATATTGTATTTTGGTTTTGCTGCTGATTTGAAGAAAATAAATATTTCAATTTTATCTGGAATTGGCTTTTATATTACTGTAGAAGACAAGTGGTTCTGAAAGATCTCTGATTAACTCCTTGTGTTTTAAAGGACATTCAGTCACAAGACACTTACTCGTACTCACTAACACAAACGTACACAAAAATTCTAACACACACTCCATCCAACCCCACTTACACATCCATGCTGACTCACAAACACACACCCATGCTCACATACATACATACATACATATACACAAACACATATACATACCCTCCACCGCCCCCTACCACCCCCTACCGCCCCTGCTTATCTATCACCTCTCCAGCAGTGTTACCTCTGGCTGCTCTGTGCAAGCAGCCTGTTTCACCTCAGGAACACGAGACGTAACGTGACCCTGATACGTTCCTTGGGCCTCGTGCCCGTTCTAAATAGTTTAGAAAGGACCCTTCTGACCTAGACCGATGCGGCCAGCAGTTGTACAGAAATTTGATTTACATGTCACTATTTTATCTTATGTAAACCGAGAGCAGTAGCAATGAGTGAAAATAAAAAAAAATAATAATTTCCTGTCATGATATTCTGTTTCATCATCTTGCCATTACAAGAGCTCTCTGAACTAATAAAAAGCAACAATCTGCAACATCACAATACAGAGATTAGGAGGAATAATGAAGCAGATACAGAGAAAAGAAACTGCATATGGGACGAAGACACAAATGGTGGGTCTCTAAATGATATTTTACTGTTAATCTGTAAACACACTCACACAGGTTTATTTTGTATATAGAACTGTAAAATATACACAAAGGATTTTTTCTTGTTAGATAAACTCTAGGTAAGGACAACAATTGTATCTCTATACGATGAACAGTCCTTTCTTCCCTGTATGGCCCTATTTTCTGCGGGCTCTGTGTTCTGTTTCCCTTAAAGCCACAATAATGTGTATAGAAACAGCAGAAAGTGTTTCTACCATTGACATTGGTTTTAATAAAAAAATGTTATTCTTCTCAATGACCTACTCATTTACCTAGTTATCACTAGGTCACAAAGTTGCATGAACAAAGTAAGCCTACTCCAAAGCAATGCCAAAAACCATTCTTGTTAGGAATACCATGTGCAATCTGATAGGAGATGCGAGACTACAGGGAGAATACTAACTAAACACTCCTGATTTTTGATTTTAATTATGTTATGTTTAAAGGTAGCACTCTCTTTGCTTCAACCTTTTTTTTTTAATAGGTTCGACAGGTATGTGTATGCCATAGGGTGTGTTTGTTTATACATAATGCTTTGAAGAGAAATTCAAAGGATAAATAAAATGTTTTCCATTGCAAAAATAGAATTCTGCATCCTAAAGATAATGTCCCCCCCTTGTGGTGCTATGATTCCAGTCCTAGATTGCATCCTTATACTGTACACAGGACTATCAGTGGTGAAAATCATTTTGCAAGGGCTATTCTAATTTTTATTCTTGTTGTTTTAGTGATTGTAATTGACCAAGACAGTGAGTATTCCCATTTTTATGGTTAATGATTAATGGCTAACGTTATTTCTGTATTACTGGGAACCGCTCATTCATAAACTGTTGTTTCTGGGAGTTCACATCCAGTTTTGCAGTGTGAATAAACGAGTAAAACATTTCTACTGAACAGTTTCACTAGGCATTAAGAAAGGCCAGCCTGCAAAGATTCTGCATAATACACGAGTACTAACTTATTGTAAATAACCTGATCAGTTGCATCAATGGAGGTCCAGGTCAGTCATTTTTGCAGGAGAAGCTCATTGGTTGTGGCTTTTCATAACGCATAGTGAAGATGCGTTTGTTGGGGGGGGGGAATCGTTAGAGGCAGTAGATCAATCTACTTTGAAGGTATTGGAACATGACACTAGCACATGATGTGATATTGTGGCCTCTGTTGTAATATATCATATGATGGCCATATGGGAGCTGTGATTGAAGTCTAAGATAAATAGGCTGGCCAAGGGTGACCCATTGAACTCCCTGTTGGCCATGAACCCCAATGCCTTCACAATCCTGACACACACAGAAATTGAGACTTGAGGGGGGACTTGTTCACTCTTGTTTTAAGTAGTAATGTTTGCAGAAATCTTCTGCTGTGCAATATTTTTTTCCTGTTACAAAAGAATGTGTGGCATTAAATGTTTTTGTAAATGTATACATGAATTTGTTTCAAGATACATTTTGGCCTAGCCTCTCTCTTTCATGGCTAAAAAACTGTCACTGCCCACAGAGCCCCCTCTTCCCTCCTCGTATTCTCATTATATTAACAGTATTTGCTCTGAAAAATACCCCTTGTCTTATAAATCGGACCTCAAATAGAGGTTTGACTATAAGACTAAGATCCAGGTCCCCCGCAGCAATGCCAGCACTTCCTCTCGGGCTTCTAAGACGGAGTGCCGGCGTCACATGATCTTCCGGTGCTCAATCATAGAAACCCTGGCGGAAGTAGCTGCGGTGCGCATTGCGCAGACGTTCCCTGGCTGCCAGAGACGAGGATCCCTTGCAGCGCTGCAGGAAACCTGGATCCTTCTCCCCGGCAGCCGGTGAGCATTTTTCTCAGTCATAGTTTTTAATAAATATGATTAAATTACATTATTCATATTTACTAGTAAACTTTTTCCCTATAGGGTAGTCTTATATTCAGGCTTTTTCTCTTTTTCCTAAATTAATATTCAAGTTTTGGGGGGTTGTCTTATTATCAAGCAAATATGGTATATTGTCTCTTGTATCTATCTTTCTTCCTCTTTTCATTTTCTCTACCTCACTCCTTTTTCTTTCTCTCCCCTTTGTCCCCATCTGTCCTTGTAATTATTTCTCCTTTTTCACCTTGACTCTCCTTATCTCATTCCTTTCTCAATTTATTTTCTCTCTTTCCTCTTTATCTCTCTAACTTGTTATTTCTGCCCTTTGTCCTAATCCCTCCTTCTCATTATTTCTCCCCTTTCTCCCTAACTCCATCCTATATTCATTTATCCATTCTCTCCCTCTTTTCCCCATTGCTCTTCTTCATCTCTACATCTCTTCATTCTCATTATCTCTCCTATTTTGTCCCTATCTCTACTTATTGACATTTCTCTCCAATGAATTGGTAAGTCTATTTACCAATGCCAAAGCCAGTTTTATTACAAGATGTTTTATTGCACAATTGAAAGCAGCTATTAGCTGAATGAAGCACGTATACATATGAACACAAATGTAGTGCAACTATAATTAGTACACAAGGCTGCTAGAATTCTATGCAAATGAGCATATATGACAAACAGAAAATTACAATACTTTAGTAGAAGTATAATTACATAAGACACTGCTATGACTCATTCCTCCCACTAAAAGATGATGCATCATTTGTAACATCTCTTTTATTCACATAACATTCTTTCCCTACACAACTTATACAGTGCTCACAGAGAAACATAATTTGCAGGCACATAAGAACCATGACACCCATCTAGTCTGACTATTTTTCCTGCTGAAAAAAAAAATCAAATCTTTTTTGGTTCATGGTTCATGGTCTTTTCTGAAAGACATTTCAGAGACTTGCTTGGATATGAAAATGTCAATAAACTCTGTATCCTGGTGGAATTACAGGGCTAATGTGAAAAAAGATTATTTGAATGGACTGACAATATATGGAGAAAGAGATTGAGTCAATGTACAAGATCTATATAACAAGCACAAGCTGAAGATAAAGTCATATTTATGGTTACCAGGAACAGGATTGTTAGCACCTAGAATGGGGAGGGTAGAAAAGGGTGGAGGAAGTTATGTAATGAAACATCACAGTGGCCAGTGACGGAGATTGCGGCAAGTACTGTGTGCAGGAGTACGGTGAAAAAAAGAAGTGTACAGTGGCATGTGCTTTGGCTGCAGAGGGAAACAACCCTACTAATATCATGACATCACAAGGGTTTCCCATGTTTCAAAAGAGATCCCTAGGGCCTGCAAACACCACATAAGGGATCTCTAGTTATGGTGCATTGGTCTCTAGAAGAGAAAAAAACATTAAAAATATTTTTAGTTTAAAAAAAAATGATAATTATGTGTAAAAAATCAAAAGACAAAAATAATCACCCATGCCCTCCCTATAAAAATAAAAACCTTATAAAAAAAAACCCAACCAAAAATATGCACAGCGAAGTAGGAGACACCAATATAAGGCAGGACCACGTGGAAGAGTCAGAGTCAAGGTCGAAGACAAGCCGAGGTCGGGGCATCAGCAAACAAGATCTAGTAAGCTAGCCAAGGTCCTCGTCAGCAAGATTCGGCTGTCATACAGAGGTGGAACGGGGTCTCCCTCTTCTACACGGCAGCTGCTGTGGTTGTTGCGAGGTGGAGGGAGGTCTCTCCGCTCCCTGCAGCAGCTGGTTAGGCAGTCGTGGGGCAAAGGGGGGTCTCCCTCTTTGTAGTGGCTGTTGCTGTTGTTGGATGGAGGTCTCCCCCTTCCCTGTGAAGGAGGCACTGAAGGGGTCTCCCCTTCTCCTTGGTGGCTGAAGCAAGATAGAATGAATGAATCAATGAATGAATGTGTGTGATAGCATGGATGTGTAATGGGGGAGCATGACACAGGGAGGCTGAAGGTGATGTGCAGACCCCGTACTGCTGGCAGCATCAATACACAGGATGGGCAGCTAGCTAGGTTTCAGCATTAATTGACTGCTTATGCATGATAGGAGATAACAGCAAGCCCACTCCTATCATGCCCAGGCATACCCAGATTCCAACATGTACTGGTTACCTGGGCATGACAGGAGTGGGATTGCTGTTAATCATATATACAGTTTCTCACAAAAGATTTTTGTAAATATTTTATGACACTCTGCTACAATGTAAAGTAGTGAGTGTACAGCCTGTATAACAGTGTAAATTTGCTGTCCCCTCAAAATAACTCAACATGCAGCCATTCCTGTCTAAAACTTTGACAACAAAAGTGAGTATACCCCTAAGTGGAATTGCCCAAATTGGGCCCAAAGTGTCAATATTTTGTGTAGCCACCATTCTTTTCCAGCACTGCCTTAACCCTCTTGGGCTTGGAGTTTACCAGAGCTTCACAGGTTGCCACTGGAGTCCTCTTCCACTCCTCCATTACGACATCATAGAGCTGGTGGATGTTAGAGACCTTGCGCTCCGCCACCTTCTGTTTGAGGATGCCCCACAGATGCTCAACAGGGTTTAGGTCTGGAGACATGCTTGGCCAGTCCATCACCTTTACCCTCAGCTTCTTTAGCAAGACAGTGGTCGTCTTGGAGGTGTGTTTGGGGTCATGTAGGATACTGCCCTATGGCCCAGTCTCCGAAGGGAGGGGATCATGCTCTGCTTCAGTATGTCACAGAACACGTTGGCATTCATGGTTCCCTCAATAAACTGTAGCTCCCCAGTGCCATGTCCTTAGTCTGCTTGTCTTCAGCAAACTGTTTTTCGGGCTTTCTTGCGCATCAGCTTTAGAAGAGGCTTCCTTCTGGGACGACAGCCATACAGACCTTACGGGCTGGTTTTAAAATGTGTGGCATTTTTAGATACCCCTGAAAGGCCACAAGGGCACGGTACCAGACCTGGACATCATACGTGCAACCTAGTTCCCCTTCCCATTGTATCATGTATGAAAGCTTGTCATCACATCGGTGACACAAACAGATAACAAATAACAGAAGGAGATAACCCTTGAGACATGAGGTGCTTGCAGACAGCTTAACAATCGGCATATTAGGACAAGTAGCATTAGGGTTTCATTAGGGTTGCATCACAAATCTGCAAATAAAAAAAAATAAATAAAAAACCTGACGAGGAAACGAGAAAGGATCTTGAAGAGTCTGAAGAGTCTGTATGTGTTGAGTTATTTTGTGGGGGCAGCACATTTACACTGTTATACAGGCTGTACACTCACTACTTTACATTGTAGCAGTGTAATTTCTTCAGTGTTGTCACATGAAAATATTTACAAAAATGTGAGGGGGTGTACTCACTTTTGTGAGATACTTTTTATATTAATATTGTTATTTTTTTGTCCAATTTTGGTTTGGTAAAAGTGTGTTTTTTTATGTTTTATTATTCATTTATTTTAGGTAGGGGGAGAGCCAAGTGCATGAAGAATTTTCGGTTTCGACAGGTTTGTGACAGCCTACCTGAGCGTTTTTGCTGACCATGTCCATCCCTTTATGACTACCGTGTACCCATCTTCCATCCAGCAGGATAATACACCACGTCACAAAGCTCACATCATCTCAAACCTGGATGTGCAGCCGGCAAATCTGCAGCAACTGCGTGATGCCATCATATCCATATGGACTCAAATCTCTAAGGAATGTTTTCAGCAACTTGTAAAAAGTATGCCACGAAGAATGAAGGCAAAAGGGGGTCCAACCCAGTACTAGCAAGGTGTACCTTAATAAAGTGGCCAGTGAGTGTATGTGTGTGTATATCTATATATATTATAATGTGGCGTTCTGAGATCTGTAAGAGAGTTGTTGAACGTACAGACTCAGAATACCCTATTTGAAAATATTAAGATTTGGAAAATAATTATGTGCAGCTTTTAATATTAGCCATATAAAAGCCAAAATAAATGACAATCCTAGGCATATGAGGTGTTTCCAAATATATTTTGCATTTTTCATTTGCACTAGCTGTGTACAATGTATAAAAGGGACGATGGCTGCTTAATCCTGAGGCTCTCTGGTCGCTCCTACTTAAGAGCCTATCCATCGTTCATCGCGGCCATCGAGTGCTATAAAAACTCTTGAGAATGGGGGGACCTCACTGGGTTGCCTGGCTCTGGATGGGGGTGTGCGTTAACGATGGGGAGATCCCCCCTGCTGGACTATAATAGGCTTTTTGTGATAACGGGTCTGTGTGGTATATAATTGCTAAAGTATGGGCTAAACAGAATCCAGGCAGTTCCTTGCCAGGAGACCATGAGGGCTCTCTGAGTTATGTTCCTGGGATTCAGACCTATGTATTTTTTTTTGTTACATGTGCTGTTCAATTCTCTAACATCATGTGATATTAACTATACTGTCCTTTTGGATTGTCTCCTTACAATGATGTTCAAACACGGAAAATCGGAGGCAATGCTGCAGATCTCCCTCACCCTGGAGCCGTGGGAAAAAATATACATCCTCACCCATCGTAGTTCAGTAATAAGGACCAGGAGATGTCGTACAAATTGTTGGCTAATTGGTATACACCCCTCAGTGACTCATGTTTACCAACCAAATATGTCAATGTGGAGCATCTCCAGGTACATTTCTTCACCTATGGTGGCTTTGTCTTAAGTTACCTTCTGGTGCCAAATCCACTCACTACTACATAAGTTCACAGATAAGAAACTGCCATTCACAACAGGGTTTCTCTTCTTACAGCATACTACCATCCCGACTTCACAGTACACAAAGTCTGTAATCTGTCACCTTTTGATGGCAGCAAAAGCCCTGATACCATTACAATCGGGAGATTCATCCCCTCCCTCCTTCAGAAAGCGGGTCCTAAGAGTTGAGCCAGAGTGCAAGGTGAAGGAGCTGGCCCTCTTGGCTAATGACGGATCAGACAGGTATTAAGGTAAGTGGTTTTGAGTTTGTGGCAAGGCCACAGGTCTGCCCACGGGAAGGTGGTTGATTGTATTAACAAATATAATTATATTAAAAAATCCTTTCAGTATTTACAAATATCCCTTTAAGGTGTTATTTTTCTCTCCCCAATATTCCTTGGCACCTACCCAGTACCCCGTCTTCCCCACTGCTGTGGACTATGATTAATCAGATTGCTCAGACATAATTGCTCGCATAAAGTATGCATTGCCAATACCTGCACTGTGCTGTTAATCTTGCTGTAACATGCGATGGATTCATAACTGTGTACCTTATTGCACCCTTTTATACCATTCTATTTTCTTCTTTGGAAATAAAAAAGTGATTACCAAAAAAAAACAAAACCTGTAAAACTTTTTTCCATGTTTTAAATAATTTAAAATATTCATGAGATATTCAATTATAGACTATATAGATTAATATGGTTTTAAAAGAAATGTAAAAATGTGTATCCTCTGGCAGCTCTGACAATGAGATATAGCTCCAGCTTAAGCTCCCTCTTGTGGTAAGGTAGGAAGAAACCAAAAATACTTGCCCCTTCCAACCGCCCCTCTGCGTAATAACAAAGCGACAGAAGGCTATGAACAAAAATCATGATATAGGACAAATAAAGTAGTACTGCTGGAGGATACGCACAGACAAATTTGCAGGTAAAAATGTAAACATGTATACATTCCCTTGTGATTCCTGGATGCAGTGACAATGAAATATAAAAAAGATATAGAAGGTGGGAAGAATAAATCAAGTCACCACTAACTGCAAAAAACTTCTGCCAAACAGGAGTCCTCAAGAGAAGACAGTAGTGTTTGACAACGGTATCCAGTGTGGACCACACTGTAGTCTTACAACTCTGGATCAGGGGTGTGCTTTAGTTGTTTTTTGAATGGTATTCGCTGAGTATGTGCTGAATTCTTGCTTTGTTTTGTGTACCTGTTGGTCATAATTATTCTAGCAGCAATTCAGCCATGGAAACAGGGTAGTGGGCTGTAACTCCCATAGGGGTCCTGTACCCTCAGCAGTGTGCGCTTCTTGAATTTCCTGCACAATCCATCAGCTGATGGAATGTTAGACGTAACGGGACCCATGTTTTGCAAAAAGTATAATTTCTTAC
The DNA here is from genome assembly GCF_027358695.1 of Spea bombifrons. Taxonomy (NCBI): domain Eukaryota; kingdom Metazoa; phylum Chordata; class Amphibia; order Anura; family Pelobatidae; genus Spea; species Spea bombifrons. Next base: position 77,855,494 of record NC_071087.1, on the reverse strand, counting down.
CCATCAGTCCGCAGATTTTACCAAATGTCTTGGTGGTCATCAAGATGATAAAAGCATAATTATTTATCTCATAGGATAGGAGGAATGTTTTAACAGGCGCCTCCTGAAGAGAACAAATCCTCTCTCTATCACCATTCCCAGAAATAGATTTCTTGAGAATCACTATCCATCCAGAAGCTGAAGCATGCTGCTTACAAGAGATTCCATAATGGCTATCCGGTGCTTCTGAACTAATCCCTGTGTCACATGAACATCTGGTGGCCACAGAAAATTGGGATATGCAGGTAAGCATCCTGCAGGTCCAGTAGTCCATCGAATGGAGGACCCCCCAGGGGTGACTTGTGGTCTACATCTTGAAATTGATGGTCAAGATAAAAAGGTTCAGGAAATATACATCTGCAATGAGATCTACATTTGAGATGAGACATTTGAACCACATAAAAACAGTTACTGGTATTAGAACCTCTTTTGTTATTAAATCTAGAATAATGTCCTTAAACGTCTGAAGTTTTGAGGAGCTGCAAGGCAGGACACCACTTAAGAGGCATCTGAGGGAATAATATGAAGAACCCAACAATCCATGGTGATATTCTGCCAGGCATCATTGATGGAAAGAGGCAGCTGGATAATGTCCTCTCATTCAACTCATTCCCTTTGTGGCAAGCAGGTCATTTCCATGAAAATGAATTCCACAGAGACTATAACTCTGCAGAAATGAGCTTGTCAACCTCCTCAGCTGGAAAGAAGGCAGTTTCCTCTCAACTTTCCACCTTACTCAGATGTCAATGCTCCAACGAAAAGACCCTCAGGTTCCAAGGTAGATGAACAGGGACACCTGTTCTAACACTTGTGGGCTACAGAGAAACTAACTGAGGAGGGAGCCACCGTAGTCAAGGGCATCAAAGCTATCTGGCTTCTGAAAAAAATCAAAATTAGTTTGAAGTTCGGAACCAGAACCGAGTCAGGAATTCACTGGTTTCCTCCTAGGGTACCTCATTATGTTTATCAGTCATAACTCACAACTACATCTTGGATAGGAGGAGAGACACTAGAGACTAATGCCAGAGGGCTTATACTTCTGTAGTGACATAAGGAGGACAGACAGCCTGCCCAATGACTTCTTGGCTTTTGCTCAACCAAAAGTGTGTAGGTAAATATGAGAAAGACCCTTGCATGGACTCTAGGAAAATAGATACATATAAAAAAGGGGCAATGAGCATGAGCTCCTACTTTAAGTTGGGAGGGGGCAGTTTGGAGGTAGAGGTTGGTCCTACCCTACCAGGGACTGGAGCTACATCTCATTGTCAGTGCTGCAGGGAATGACAAAAGAAAAACAATTTGTGTGGATACACTAAAAGAGAACATTTAGAAATTATGGCTGAAAGAGGACATAACAGAAATGTTGAAGATGACTTTGTCCTTAAGGGGTCAAGTGAATAGACCGTACAGAGGTCCTTACTCAATTATTATTGTAAGCTTGTTTGACCAGGACCCTCCTCACCTGTTGAATTTAATGGCACTATATAAAACAAATAATAAACAATAAATAATGAGTGAGGAAGTGAATAAACATTTTCAATAGGACAAAACGACAAATACTGGTCATCGCTACTTCACAAAAAAAACAAAACATGTGACTCAAAATTTAAGACACAACACATTCCAAAAAAGTAACTTTTCATTTATTATATTAAAACAATAACATTTCTCTTATATTAAACAATAGACACAGATAACGGATTAATACTTAATATATTCCCCTTCCTCTGCGCTTTTTTCCTAATATTGTGGGATAACAGCATGGAGCAACCGACAGGTTCTTGGCATTATATACTGCAAAGGATTGGCAGAATACATACAGACACATAACTTCCACCATCCCCTGAGCTGTGTCCAGCAGAGATCAAAGTGCAATGATGAAGGGTAACTTACTACCTCTTCATTAAATCGTCAAGGCTTTAACAGGCAGAGGGTTTTATTTCAACTCACCTGATCAAATTCTACCTAGAAAGCTTACATTTAAGTTTGCAGTGGCCATTTCCCTCTCTTCAAAAACAATTACTTAAAAAAGCAGAAAAACAAAACAAACAAGGAGGTGGAGTCTGAGACTAAATAGGAGCCTGCACATATATCTGTGTTAAAATTCACCAAGTTAAAACAGCTTACTGTGCTGTTTGTGCTATTCACAGTTGCACCACTGGCAGCCAAATGGTTAAAACAAGAACAATACATACTATTAAAACATCACTGATTCAGATTCACATTGTTTTACGTTTAATGTATTCACAGCTATGGATTTGATACACCCAGCTGAACAGATGTGGGTAGTTTAACACCTTTCTCCATTATAAGTAACCCAATCGTGCACCTTTTTATTTTTTGTTTTACTTTGGTCTACTTATTTTCACAGATTGATCCAACCTGCAATCTAAGCAGCAGTATTAGACATGAAGTTTTGCTTCTCTTGGCATGCTACAGCTTAAATTTGCAATAAAAATACAAGTTTGTGTGCTCCAGACTGTACAGGGATAACATATCAGATGTTCAGTGATACTGGAGTGTTAGTAAAGGGACATTATAATGATTATCATTTAATAATATATTACTTACATGATATAGTTTGTTGAAAATTTCCAGAGCAGGTTTCTGTTCAGATCACCTTAATAAGCAGGTTTCTACTGATATCACCTTAATAAGCAGGTTTCTTTTGAGATCACCCTAACACGCAGGTTTCTATCGAGATCACCCTAATATGCAGGTTTCTGTTCCGATTACCCTAATAAACCAGATTTGCTATGTGGAATCACCATGCATTCCTTTGCTTTCTTGCTTCCTTTATTACATAAAATGATAGACTGCGGACCACAAACATGACAGTTCAAACTGCACCTTGACCCTTTTAATGGTGATATTCAGAATGATTCAAGTTAAGTTGTGTGAGAAAAAGAGGGTTCTTTGTGCACACGATGGAAACAAGCGTAAATTGGAACAATTTTAACTAGACTTTCATGTTTAGTCTTATAGCTTTCAAGCTGTACACCGAGTGCCCATTTTTTTCCCCAGCGTTCGTAAAGAGCTACTGCTGTGGTGATTTATTACCATAATGAAAATTTCTACTGCAAACTATATATTAATGGCTTTAAGATAAAATTCATTATGATTGGCCAAAGAGACAGTACCATTAAATAAGTAATGTTTCCTTGGTCTTCTAATAACTTGTCTTTATAATGTGTGTGTTTATTCATAGCCAGCATGCTGCCACTTTGATTTATATTTTGGGGCATTAACTGCCCTTCACCCCCAACATGACAGCACAGCACTTCCACCTTGCTATGGGATTAATCCACTAACAGAAGAGTTATCGGGAAAGTTGTGGTTTTACCTCCGTCACTTGACTATTATAAAGGATTAGCACTAGCAAATTTCTCCGGCAAGAAGGGCTGAGCTGGCCCTGTATAATGCATAAGTTGATGTGTAAGGGCACCAAAGAAACCTCTATACATTATACAGGACAAGCCAAGCTCTTCCAGCAGCACAAGCTCACCGAGATTGGCTTTTCATGATGCAAATGACATCATATAGCAGAAATACAACTTTCTCTTTAATAAAACGAATAAAGCCCTTTGCATCTCTGGGTTGATATTAAGGAGAAGGGCTGGAATAGCAAAATGAGATCAAAAACAGGCTGTGACCATAAGTTAGCTGGAGTGAAGAAGCTTCAATTATTTTTTACATTGTTGTGTCATATGTGAAAACAATACATGTAGGCATATATATTCAAACACCTACTCATTTTTGAATTCACAGTACATTAAATCAATCTTGGTGCTGGTAATAAAATTGTTAATAAGCTGAAAACATCTAATTTGTGCTATCAAATTGGAAGTGTCGATGCACACAAAACTTCCTGAAACAATTTTAGCACAGTGTAAAAGCAGAATCAGTATACATGAAATATACTGTATAACTTTTCATTAAGAGTCTATTATGACCTTAAGGCATTCCCCTGCCACCACCCAACTAACTGTTTTTTTAATTTCCTTTTTTTGCATTTAAACATGCTTGCATATAGAAACTAGGGAGTTTAAGGGGAGTTTAATTTCACGTGCACTGTAAGTTTGCCAGCAATTTTACACAGCGTAATCATTTAATATGCTGGAGTATGGAATCTCATCTGCATATTTGTTGGGATGATCTTCCATTCACAGAGGTGTTACGCTCAAGATAACAAAGACTGACCCAGCTTTCAGATCCAGTTTCGCTGGGCCCTCATCCAAGCTTGTGATTGATGAGAGATGAAGTAGCTTGTTTAGTTTCCTAAATATTTGGGGCTGTTAGACCAAATCAATTTGTTAATCCTACTACACAGAGCAATGATGCCAAGCTAGCAAAATTATGACAGTTTATACTTGAAGTTGTTTAAGGGAACCACATTTACTTACTTTCCATTCCAAAGCATCCATCTGCTAAAAAAAAACATTAAAATAAAAAGGTGAAAGGGATCCCATAGCTCAAATTTGCAGTGAAAGTGCATCTTCAAAATATTTTAAAACTTTAAATAGTTAAAAGAAATCCTATATTTTTACCACTATTAACTAAAAAATAGATGGAACAACCATTGAACATCATCTGCAGAAGATAAAATATATACTGATAATCACATTATCTGCTACCAATGAAGTCCTTCGTCTTAAATCACATCATAACCGAGATTATTTGCTAATATTTCTTTTTTTTCCCCAAACTTGCGTGGTTTTCTGTTTGACTGTTGAAATAGCTGCCACTTGCTCTAAATGAAGTCCATGTGAACAAAGGAAAGTTAGACGAAATAATCCAGATCCCATTACGAACGCTGAAAATGCAATGTTGAAAACGTCTAACAAAGAAACGCTACTTTATGACACTTGTTTTTACTGGTGATCATGTGTGTAGCCGTCATACCTGGTGAACGCTTTGTACAAGCTGAGTGCAGCTGATGGGATAGGGGTTTGTAGGTTAAGGAAAGGACAATAAATGAATGGGGCTACCTCCCTGATATAAAACAATAGGATAAACATGAGATGATTCACTGAATAATTCCCATTGGGTAGTTTAAGAATGATATTGCAGCCACAGTTCCCCGGTAATTGGCTAATAGTTCAGACATATAAGAAGGCTAGCTTAACATTGAGTCATTTTGGGGTTCCTCGCCCCTCTGCCCAACTTGTAACACAATTGCCGATGGGTCCCATGGACACAGGAAGTGGAGGAATTGGTGGATTTGATTTTCAAGAACTGGGCATCTCTGCTTTGCTGAGGGCAATTGCTAGCTCCAGGTCTTCTTGCTCTTGTCGTTTTAATCGGTCTAGTCTCTCCTTTTCAGCTCGCTGACTCTCCCGCTTGGCCCAGGCTAGTTGCTGCTCTTCGTTCCCAAACTGTGGGGCAGAAACATGGAGGCATGGGTAACTTGTCCCTTCAAAGCTGAATATTAAACGTACAAATGTAACTGATGGGTGAAGACACTTACTTACCCAACACAGTAACATTTTGTCACTTGTTCTATAATTTAATTCGCCTCTAGGCTATGTCCTATTAGCTATGCAATTGTTCGCATTCATGTCTTATTTAATCTTGATTACATTTTGACTAGTTAAATATTGCCTTGTCACCCATATCCTAGGAGAATGCCAATCCACTCTAATTACCGTATTTATCGGAGTATAACAAGCACTCGGAGACACACACACATTAATTTTATATATTGCCAATATTGCCAGTATTTGAGAGGCCCATCAAGACTCCCTACCTTTTGAGAGATCTGGTATGGGTCCTCTTTATCTTCCTGCGTTTTATTTTTCATGCTGATGCCGGGGCAGGAGTGACATCATCACCCCGCATCAGAGGGGGCGCGCGAGAGAGCTGTGCAGGGGAAGATTGTGCAGCTCTAGGATTTATCGGCGTATAACATGCAGGTAGGGTTTCAGCTTCATATTTTAGTTTAAAAAGTGCATGTTATACGCCAATAAATACAGTAGTAACTGACATTTGTTATTACTTATGGTAGGTCCCATATTTTCTGTTTTTCCTTTTTGTAGATTATAGATTATTTAATTCCCTGCAAACGTCTCTCAGTCTTTCCTCTAGTTCTGTATGCGTGTGTGTATGTATGTGTATTTATATCTATATATAGATATATATATACACACACACATATATATCACACCTATAAATACACACAAACTTACACATCAAGTACAATAGTAGCAATGGAATAGATAGTTCGCATTATTACGTCAAAATGCCATGTAAAGATAAGAGTTAGATTGCAAGTGTGGTTTTGTGGGTATAGTTGAATGGGTCACTTGTGATTAGTCAATCACAAGTGTCACTTAGGAAGAGCACGAATTATATTTTTGAGGGGGAAGCAAAAGCCAAGCAGGAAGCAGTTGTACAGTTATACGGTTCAATGTTTAAAGCAAACTGCTTCCCTGCCCAATCTCCAAATTTAACATTGGATCTTTACATACAATTCCAATACATCTTTTATGTGAAATCAATGATTCTTTAGACACCTGAAACTCTTCCTTTTGACAGCTTTCTTTAACCTACCGGTCCACCTCTATTTCTTAATCTTATTTCTCCTTTTTAAGGTATAATCCTTCTTACTACACATAATCCTGTCTATAGGTTCTTTCATGAAATCCTTTTCCCTAATTCTGTTTATAGGTTTGCAATATCTATTGACTGATTTGTCCCGTATTAGCACCTGCCACTTACTGGAAGATTTACGATGCATTTGCGATTTATACTTAAGGCAGACTTCAAAACAGATCAAGCATTATTGATGCATTAAATTGTATAAATATTCTTTTTGCAGATCATGTTCACATGAAACATTTATTATAAATGTGCTATGCTACCCTTACAGTGCTTTAACACATCTATGGGGCCTATTTTTTCAATAATTATTTTAATAATTTTATTCTAATTCTTAATTTATTATTATAATTCTTGTTTAGCCATTTCGATGGCTAATTTTGCGGTTTGGGCCTGTCTGCTACCACATATTATTACATGGTTTAGTGGAGATGGTGAAGGATGTACTAAGTTGGCATTATTCTTTAGAATGAGTACAAATAAAGATACGATCATTTATTAACAGTATTAAGATTTCATCCCAGTATTATGTTTAGTGCTCCATATAAATCCACTTTATAACTGCTCCTCTGTTACTGTTTTAATATTTACCGCTTAACATTCCCTAAAATAGTTCTTTACCTCTCACAATAATGACCCCTCATGGCTTATATTGTTGCTCCATATAACTATTCCCATATAGAAGACCTTATTGAATAACCTAGCGATATAATTCATACTGTGTTTGATCATTGCCTCTCATTGCTGCAGGCATTTCGATAACATTTCCTTTCAACTCACTATAGCTTACCTCCATCTTTTTCCTGCTAGTCTCTGTTGTGACACATTCCTTCTGATTTTAATTTAAGAAGATGACCCATTGCATTTTGTATCATTTCTGTCTTACCCAGCACCACTGTTTAACAAAACATCCATTGGTAAAACACACACACACACACATATATATATACATATATATATATATATATATATATATATATATATATATATATATATATATATATATACATATACATATACATATATACACACACACACACACTCAATGTCACTTCAAACTGGGAAGTAAGCAGATTACTAAGGTAACCATAAATACCACGAGCTATACCACATTGGAGAAATTAGGGGAATTCCTACATAAAAATTACCAAGCAAATACTTGTTAAATTAAAGATCTGTACTGACTGGACATAATACAGAATGGTAAACTAAAAGAAGACCAGAATGCTTTTGTGGATAGATGGTACAAATACCAAATTCTAATACATATTTATATATCCTTTGCCAGTTCTTCCAGCTGAAGTTGATCTTTGAGATTGAACAGAATGAATGTTTTAGCAGTAGAGATTTCCATTTTAACTTTTTCTTGCATGTTAAACTAGGGTCCAATATAAGAAAAACACCTTAGCCTGCAAGCTTTAGGACTAGGGTGCGGATGTGTAATAATGAGGTAAAAATGATTACCAAAGTTTGCACATAAGAATACTTGTTCACCTGAATGGGAGCATGGCAAAGGATACAGACTCAAGGGGAAACTGTGCTGGATCAAAGTCTTCCTGACGTCAAGCTATATAGGGAAGTCAGTGGTTTCACCGTTAGAAGGCAATGTATACTGAGTTACCCTGGATCAGAGAGGGTCTTTGATATTCCAAGAGAGATTAAAATTTTAGCACAATTATTTTAGAGAACCTACCTGAGACAAGTTTACTCCAATTAGTTTTAGGCACGTGATTTAATGTATCATTATATATATTCTATACATTAAATACAGTCTTACTTTTTTTTTTTTTGAGGATCCTGGCAGGGTATCAACAGCACCTAATAGAACTTTGCCGAGTATCACCTCTAACATATATTGATCATTCTTTATACTGTGTTAATTCAAACAATAATATATATATATATATATATATATATATATATATATTGTATATTAGTGATAACACTTCATCATACATGTTCGAAATGTCTCTCATATATAAAATAAGTATATTTATATAAAATATATGTAAACCAAGCAGCCAATCAAGAAGCAAAGAATAGACGCATGCTGGTAAATATGTTCCAAGCACAAGAAAAGAAAGAAGGGGTGAAAAATATTTAGAAAGCAAAAGTATAAGTTAATTCATTTTCTCAGAGTTACCTACACCTTACATCTTGTGTTTTTAGTTCAATCAGTGTATGGAAACATCTGGTTAAAAATATAAATATATACGCTGAGATCAGAGATGACCACATTAGGATATTGACTTCCTGTTATTAAATAATCTGCTTTTCCCTTGCCTCATTCTATGTATGAAAGGGGAGTACTGACTTAGAAAGTGAATCTGCTTTCAGTGACAGATAAATCTCTGGACACAGAGAGTGACATCACATATACCGCTTTACCTTAGGAAGAAAAAGTGGCATGTTTTATTAGGTAAATGGCTAGTATATAATACAGATTTTTCAATTTATGCTGATGAGAGGTTCTGGAAAGAACAGATGTTCACTTCTTTAGTAACAAATTATATATGCATTTAAACATCTATTTACATAAAAAAAAAATCAATTTATTTTCAAACATATTTGTCGAGGCTAGAGAGGGCCTTCTCCCACACAATACCATTTTCTATTTAAGTATGTGTAACTTGTCCAACTAGATTTTTTTTTACCTTTTCATGTTCCTGTGATTCTCGCTTCTAATCTCATATAAACTCGAATCAGAGGGGACTGTCATAAAACTTTGCTTCATTTGACAGATCAGCCATGTTTACGGCAAGTTAAGAGATATTTCAGGAGAACAGTTTCTTTCAAATAAAACACGATTTACTGTGGTTATGTACAAAGAGAATAATTGCATAGCACCCAATGAAACATCCCTTAAATCAATGGTAAAACGTTCAACCCCAAAAAATGTTTTGGCTCGGTTTACTGTAGTGTGCACATTTACACAGTAATAGCCTAGGTGGATAGACTTAAGAATTTAGTTTATGAGGGTAGTACTTATTTTTTTAAATCATTAAGTAAACGGTACAGGCAAGGTTTGCGCAAAAATTACCTTAAGGTTTTCAGAAGAAAAGAAAAAGGAACCGGCAGCATGTTATGGGCTCTGACAGCACAGGTCGTCGTTGAGAGAGAAGACACTCGACTGAAAGGTAGCTTAAACTGAATAAATGGGATATTGGGGGCTGATTTCTGCATGCTGCCACAAAAGATATGATACTGAAATCTCCATGTACATTATTCAAATGACAAGGTAATTTGAGGTACAGCCTGTTTTGAGGAAATCACGCACTTGCTCCACAGGAGAGCTGAAGATTACAATGGAAACAGCAGCATATTTTAGGGAGAATAGGCAGTCACTTCGAAGGTAAGTAATGTTAATATTTTAAAACAAAATCCTTTAATACAAATAAGGATCCCTTATTAGGGATACTGAATTTCTGTATTGTGCTGCATGAGAACTGATATGGATGGGGTGCTGTGAGGTGCAGCATGTTTTGAAGAGATCACTCACTCCACAAGAGAGCTGCAGATTCAGCTATGGATTATAAGAAAATAACAGAATGCTATGGACAAGGCCGGAACCTGTACTACCAATCACTCCCGATAGAGAAGACATTCAACTGGAAGATCGGCAATGGTTTTCATTTTTTTTTATATTTTAATCCATGTAAGGTTCCCTTATTTGTTTTATAAAGGGCTGGAAGAATATGGACACCTTAATCTGAAGAAGTAGGATATTATGGGGTGGATTTATGTATTGTGAGGTGGAAAAGAGTGTTTCCTCAAACAGCTTCTGGGTGCCAAAGCAATAAGCTGCAGACCCGCGTTAGGTGGCCGGCGGGCTGCATTGACATCTGCGTGGCCCCAGTGGGTGCCCCACCCCGGACCAGTAAAATCTACAAGTGAGGTAAAGGGGTGCAGGAGGGTGATTGAATGAGTGAATGTCCCCTGAATGTGTTTAGGGGCAGAAATAGGGCAAGCAGGCTACCTAAGGGCCAGGTGTAGCACAGACAGGCTGCCTTCAGGGCCAGGTGTAGCACAGACAGGCTGCCTTCAGTGGCAGAGGAGGCACAGGCAGGCTGCTTCAGGGGCAGAGGCGGCACAGGCAGGCTGCTTCAGGGGCAGAGGCGGCACAGGCAGGCTGCTTCAGGGGCAGAGGCGGCACAGGCAGGCTGCTTCAGGGGCAGAGGCGGCACAGGCAGGCTGCTTCAGGCGCACAGGACCACTATGTCAATGTCTGGATTAGTATATAGTGATAGGGTGTTATGCTACACTACCGTCAATGTCTGGCTCAGTGTATAGTGATGGTACCAGCATCAATGTCTAGCCAAGTATATAGCAGGAGTTAGGCCATGCCATATTTTTTCAGTAAATGTTATATATTTAAACTTTTATGTATTTATGTTAATTCATTTTTTCAGATTTCTAGTTTTTTTTTTCCAGTTGACATACAGTGGGTGTGTTTACATTTTAAAATGGGAGGGGGGTGCCACAAACAGGATCCGCCTGGGGAGTCAAATACGCCCCTGCTGTGAGGAGCAGAATTTTTTAAAGCTATGGACTATAAGGGCCAAACACAACAAACATCTTTTGCAAGAATAACTTAGCTGGTCGTATATCATTCACATATAATAAGCAAATATTATAGTGGCTAAGTGGATTGCAAGCTTTCGAGACTACAAAAGTCTCTCCTTCTATTACACCCATTAATCAGTGAAGTTTCCCAAAAGTTGTCTCACTGACTGAAATACACAATAGAAATAATATACAGGGCCAGCTCAGCTTCCACTTGAAATAGGTACTTGCCAGAGGTGGCCCATAATAAGCATAGCTCAATACTCTCCTGCTAATTGCATATTTAGTAAATAAACCCATGAGAACTTATCTTATGCAAAATGCCCCATGCAGCTAAATAGATCGATTGTTATTTACCAAAAACATAAAGAGAACCCACGTGATTTAAAAAAAAAAAATCTATGGATATATATGTTTGGGGTTGATTATCAACGAAAGCTTCTTAATGTTAACTACTGTTATAAAGCAGCAAAAGATGATAGCAGAGACATAAAAGGAAAAGACCCACAGAGAAATAAATAAAAGGAAGGGGAATGCTGGAAACGATTTTCATTTATTGGAAAAAACACACAAATTATTACTGTACACATAAGGAAAGTACAACATAGCAAGGCAGACAGTGCATGGAACATTAAACCAGAAGAAGTAAAGATGAAGATTTAAATAGGCTACTAACAGCAGCACTGCCAGATGTGGTAACAGCAACACACCCAAAACAAGTAAAAAATTGTTTTGTGTACAGTTGAGATGGAGACAATCCTAGGTATCCCAAAGAACGCATGTCAACCTTGATTGTGAACATACTGCAGCACTGCTGGAGGTAGACACGCGCATGTACATAATATTATGCTCAACACAATCAAAAATGGCCATGGCTAAGGAAAAAAAAACATCTTGCAGACAAACAAGGCATTCTAAATTTTCTGATTTATTCAGGCCAGCATCATTTATAACTGTACCCTCCCTCCCACAAGACTTATTTGTGAAAAGCTAAAGGAGACCAACACAGAAGGGTCTTTATAAAATAAAGTACAATGAACTTGGGTCAATATTTTTAATACTGTTTGGAATGCTGACCTGTAATTAATATTTTTCACATTATAAACTACATGAAATTGGGTTTTACTAAGAACATTGAATGTCCCCTTTGAAGCATAGTGATATATATGGCATATCTATGAATGAGTACCTGTCATGGCTAGGTTAGTTTAGAATGCTAAACATTACTTTCGTCTTATAATACAACAATTAGGCTTATTAAGGCTTTAATATCTGAAACCTTAAGTAGAACTTTAAAACTAACGTGTGTGAGTGTACACACATATGTATACACACTCTCATGCAGACTATGAAATATAAATTAAAAACACAGAGTCACAATATAATTAGAATACAAACTTGAATAGGATCACAAGGAATGTGGCAAGACAGGCCTGATTTAGCTACCATGAACATGGCCAGTGCCTCTGGTGTATGGTTGCTTTCAATTAAGTGTAAAAGCAATATTAAACATGTTGATTGATACAGAAAAGCATAAGATTTGACTTGTTTTACTTCTGATACCACATCATTATTAAAGGTGTACACGGTAGTTAGTAAACTGCCAGATGCAAAATATAAAATGATTTGGGATCAGAAGTGGCTTAGAGCTCTTCAATGGAGTACATAGAGATCCAGCCAGGAAACCATCCAAGCATTCACTATTTTCATCCACTTCAGCAGAGAGGTAGCAGCATTTTATTGGGCTACAGGATCACAGGCCTCTATACAAGGGGAGGAGAGATTCAACTTACAGAGCCAAAGTTTGCAAACCCGGCAGATGTTCCCTTTGAGTGTTTTCCCGGCTGCGAGGAGGCGAAGGGGTCTTTGCCACTGAAGGGGTCTGCAAATGCCTTCCGACTCTGAAACGGGTCTCCAGGTTCTGTTCCAAATGGCTGAAAGGGATCATGGGTCTTTGGGAAATGAGATGGTCCCAGATGGCTCACTGGTGTGCTTTTACCTGAGAATAGACAAGCAAGCAAAAAGAGTAAGGCAATTAGTGTTTTTCTTTACCTAAGCTTGCAATACTTGAATAAACAGAAGCACCAAGAGTAATTTTTGAAATAATGAGCCATGTGTAGCATCATAAAAATAATAATAAATCATATTCCATTTTTCTTTGGTTAATTGACTTTCAATTTATTTGTCAGTTTTTCAGTTAATTGCCTCCACAGTACAGGATGAAGTATGAGAAAGGGATGTATGGTTTCATAAAAATATAATAATATATAATAAAATACTGACGTAGTTTGTAAAGTATATACGGATCTTTTAACCACAGTCAAAGTCTGTTTCATCATATCAGTATTTTAAGCCAATCCTCCAATTTCGAGCAATTGTTTCAAACAATTGTTGAAACTGCCAGTGTTAACATTCGTGGCAGACTAACCACACTTTGAGGTTCAAACGGTTTGGTTCCTTTGTGATAGGCAGACTTTTAATGATATAATGGAGCTTTGAGTGTTTGTTGGGTATGAGTGCATCACAGTCAGTATCACAGAGTTCTACCGACATGAGTCTTGTATCCTCATAAAGAGGAAAACTTGGAAGGTACGTCACAAAATACAGACAAAATTATTACTTATTGACTTACAGTGCCATCATATGCCACAATGTCGTAAATCAGCAGCTTAGCTCTGCCTCATAGTATTTAGTCATATTTTATCGACATTCTAGACATGGAGGGCTGACTAGAACAGAGTTGTTCAACTTCATTCCATTTTCACTTAAAATCCTACTTTTCTCATGCTTTCTTAAAAACAATGCATTCTTTCATTTGAAGGCACTGAATTACCCCCCTGATTACCAATTAGTTGCTACATGATAACACACAGGCCTAGAGAACACGTGCCCTTAATGTGAAAACACTAAAATATGTTGATGCTAATGTTTCTCTGGCGATTGCTGCTATTCCCGTCGCATCGTCATTTTTCACAGGCGATGTAAACAAATACATACATAAATAAAAACATTGTGAACTTGTGGCAGCGATGCACAAGCACGGAAATATGAGTTTCCTGGCCCTTCCATAAGTGTCCTTTCCAGAATGTATTTAGCATTTTATTTGTAAAGCTCATATGCTGGCATACTATAAAACATGACATTGGAACAGTTCTAGGACTGCAACTAGCGATTATTTTAATAATTGATTAGTTGGCCGATTATTTTTTCGATTAATCGGATTAAAAAAAACCAATATGCACGTTTTGTAATGTAATTTAATAAACTGGATGTTAAACACAACTTAAAATTTACATTAACATTCTTATTTGTTATGATGTAATAAAAAACACTATTTATCAAACTAGTTTTGTTGGGTCACACACTTTTTTCAGCGGTTGCCTTGCCAGAACCCTCAGCCATTTTTATTATTATGTGCGGTGTTCTTTGCAGATAGAATACAAAAATAAGTTTGGTGTATTAATTATTATTGCAATGTAGTTTTCCCAGCACCCATATTTGCACTTGCCCCAGCGCTTTGCCCAAGCACTCTGGTCCCAGCACCCACACTTTGCCCCAGCATCAGCACTTTGCACCCAGCACTTTGCCCCAGCATCAGCACTTTGCACCCTGCACTTTGCCCCAGCACTTTGCACTCTGCACCCACTCTCCCACTCTGCCCTGCACCCCCACCCACACTCTGCCCTGCACCCACACCCTGCCCTGCACCCCACCCCGCACCCCCACTCTGCCCTGCACCCCCACTCTGCCCTGCATCCCCACCCCCACTCTGCCCTGCATCCCCACCCCCACTCTGCCCTGCATCCCCACCCCCACTCTGCCCTGCACCCAGTCTCCCACACCCAGCCCTGCATCCCCAACTCACAACCAGCCCTGCATCCCCAACTCACAACCAGCCCTGCACCCAGTCTCCCACTCTGACACTCGCACATAGAGAATCACTTACCTCAGCTATGGACTCGTTCCACTTCCAACCTTCAAGAAGTTGAAAACTTTATTCGAACTGCAGACCAATACCCTTTTCTTAATTGAAGCGCGTCACGTCCGAGGTCACGAAGGTGGAGACTGCAGAGCGCGTAGCAGAAGCGGAGAAACGCTTGCGGAGGAGGTAAAACGAACCGAGTGCTCCAACAACAAATCGATCACTCGATTAATTGATAATGGAAATCGTCGACAACGATTTCCGCTATCGATCATCATCAATTTTATCGATTCGTTGTTTCAGCCCTAAACAGTTCATATGGCACGTAAAGTAAAATTTCAGGTGTTATTTTTATTGTGTTTTAAATAAAATGTATGCTTTATTTTAACTAAATCTGCAGGAAAATCTCATATAGTGCATTTGGATATGTACAAGCAAATCTACAATAACGAGGAGGGTTCCTAATGAAATAAACGAAACTGCAAAACCTCCAAAATTTCACATGATAGCAGCAGAGCTATTTTTAAGCTACAGGAAAATGAAGGCGAACATTGCGCGATGCACACAGACAACCTCCGCCGCTGCTGGCCGGTACTTCCGCCGGGGCTTCTATGGTGGAGCCCTGGAAGTAGAGCTGCACTGATATATGAGTGGCCGAAATACAATCGGCCAAAAAGGGCATTAATCGGCAAAATGCCGAAATAAAAACCGTCCAAAAGTAATCATCCGGAGGGGCCGGGATGCCTACCGGTGTGCTGGTCGTGAGCAGCGTCTCTTGTACCGGCCAGGAGAACAGGAATCCAGCA
Source organism: Spea bombifrons (assembly GCF_027358695.1). Classification (NCBI taxonomy): domain Eukaryota; kingdom Metazoa; phylum Chordata; class Amphibia; order Anura; family Pelobatidae; genus Spea; species Spea bombifrons. Next base: position 77,839,567 of record NC_071087.1, on the reverse strand, counting down.
GAGTCACGTGAATGCTATAGTGGGAGTGTGGGAGCTGAAAAAGGTATTTCCTAGATGCTTTTATTAGCATTTATTAGCATTTAAGAAATTTAAATGAAACATTTTTTTCTCATTCACTACAGTTGCCCTTTTAGGGGAGAAAAAATTGGACATAACTGCGTTAGAAACCTAGAAGCACTACCACATTTTTGTAAAGCTGGCAACTAACTTACCATCTATAAAACAATCATAGTATGGCAGGAAACCAGAGAGGGTTATTAAAAATGTTAACTTAAAATCTATTACTTCTTGGTGCTAAGTTTCTGACTGTACCGGTGCTTAACTGTCTTAACTTTGCTGGTGACTGGTAGCCCTTGTCTAGTTGATGGGCTTTCTACCACAAACTGAATTGCTGAAAATAGTGCCTCTCTGCAAAACAACATCTGAATTCCCGGCATTGAAGTATACATAACCTAGGATGTTTATTTGCCGATATTCATATTAACAAAAAAGAAAAAAAGCAATGCATGTTTCTTAAACCACAAGAGTTTCAGCACCTAGAAGAGCGGTACTGTTTAAAACCACAGTTTCCATCATTTTGATATTAAAACACTCGTACATACACAAGCATTAGCAAGGATGAGCTAACTGCCCATTCGATAAGCATTTTCTTGGAAAATGAATTGTCAAATGATGCCGACTGAATAGATGAACCTCTACAACAGTCAGCGGTGTAATAAGATATCAATTGTGGAGCTTAGTTATTATAGTGCAGATGGAACAGCACCTCAGCTCCCTCCCTGTTCTCCCCAAGAAAAATATCACTTTTGATATTCTACTTAAAGATTTGTTTTAAAACCACTATTGGAGTCTAGTCCTGACATTACTACACATGCATGGCACCACAATATGCTAATTTGTTCATGGCCAAACTGGAGGAGGACTACATCTCCGCTTGCCCCACCGAACCACTGGTATATCTCCGCTACACACACGATATCCTAATCTTCCACACTGGGTGCGAAGAGGAACTCCTCAGATTTAACGAAGAATATAATGCCTTCTATCCCAACCTGAAATTGAAACTGAGCTACTCCTACACAAACATCGAATTCCTAGACACTACCATTTACATTAAGAACTAGTCCATTCAGACTTCACTCTATCGTAAACCAACAGACAGGCCAAACTACCCAAAACACAACAGTTTCCAACCGAGACATACCAGAAACTCAATCATCTACAGTAAAAGACATACAAAAAATCTGAATCTGTTTGGATTCTACAGACCAAGATAAACACCTCCAGAATCTCAGGAAGGAGTTCATCAACCATGGGCACACTATAAAAGCCAGAAAAAGTGAGCCAGGAATTTCCCCAGAGAAAAAAAAACTGAGATATCAGCAGCCACAAAAGAGAGTTTGAGTGCCTTTAGTGGTAACCTACAATCCACAAATGGAAGCCCTATGCATGATCAAGGGAACTACAAGCAATCCTGCACACTGATTAAAGACTTCAGACAATATTCCCACATCCCCCACTACTTTCATTCAAATAGCCTCCCAATCTCAAACAACAGATTGTGAGGAGCACCCAACACGGACAAACAGTAAATGGAATCGCTCCCTGCCAACAAAAAAGATTTGAGAGCTGTTCACACATAAAATACTAAGACCAGGCTCACACTTGCACCACAAAATCAATGGCTGTTTTACATGCAAATCATCTAACATGGTGTACCTCATCGTGTGTTTGAAATGCCCAACAGCAATGTGTGTGGGAGAAACAAGCCAAGCATTACACAGTTTAATTCCCACAGACATACCATCAACCAGAAAAAAATAGACCTGTTGGAGAGCACTTCTGTCAACCTGGGCACAGCATACAGGATGTAAACTTTTTAGTACCGATGGGATTGTTTCGCGCCCAGAGGGAGAGAAAAATATGGGAGGTCAAACGGATATGTCGGTTTAATGCTCTACTCACCGGCCTAAATAAAGACAGCAAATTCACCTCCAGATACAACCTTACAAATTAATAATACTCTTACAAACAGTGTATTACTACAACCAACTTATTCCTGCTAACATTTGACACCTTCTTTGATCTGGCATCTGTCAAATGGTTTTATAGCCCCTCTAACCAGGGAGTAAACCTGACCAAAGATGCTAAACTTGTTAACTGTGCTTTTGTATGTAGGAAATTCTGTTTAAGCTACATTAAATACAAAAAACAAAAACTGTCTGTGCTTCTCACCCTAATAAAAAATGGCAAAAAAATATATAAACATAATATAAATGAGAGGTTTTGGTTATATGAATTGGCCAAAGCATAATTAAGCTCACCTGCCACATCAAGGCACACTCAACAGGGTGAGAACCTACTCTCACCTCCTACAGTGGGTAATACTGCTACCAAAACCTTATTAACCCCTTCAATCCCGGGGGTTTTTGGTACCTCAAGTCCCGGAGCAATTTTGCCATTTTTGCAATCGGTTCAGCGATTATTCTCTTTTCCTGTGAATAGTGTACCCATGTAAACTATATATTGTTTTTTCAAGGAGAGATAGAGCTTTCTTTTGATACCATAGTTAGATTAGCTGAAAATTTAGAACGAACTAGCGAAAATTTTAAAAAAACCACCTAATTCTTTTACAATTTTCCCTCTGAATCCTCACAAAATTAGGTAAAGTGATGGAAAATCCCCTCCAAGTTTATAAATTCAGGTGTCCTGATTTCAGAAATACCTAATTTATATAGATTTTCCATACTTTCCCAGCACCAGGGAAAATACTATAAAGGTGTACATTTTTTGTAGAATTTTTATGCTTATGGCTTAACGGGTTTGGGTGTTTTGAACAGGGGCAGGAGGGTTATACTGGGTAGATGTTATGCTAGGGCAATGGGATGTAAGGTTTTTTAATTTTTTTATTATCTTTTTTATGTATATTTAATTTATTTTAATATATATATATATATATATATATATATATATATATATATATATATACACACACACCGTATTTGCGCGATTATAAGACGAGGTTTCTTTCCAGAGCAAACGCTCTGAAAAATACTCCTCGTCTTATAATCGGAGTTGTCTTATAACCAGACCTCAAATAGGTCTGACTATGAGACGACTAAGATCCAGATCCCCCGCAGCTGCAGGGGACCGGTGCGGGGAACTCTGATCTCTGACAGTCAGGGAAGGTCTGCACGATGGACGCAGACAACCCCCGCTGCTAGCCACACCTCCTTCCGGCTGCAGTGTAAGTTGTTTACGCGAATCACGTAGACATCTACATGCTGCCCCGGCTGCATGACGGAGGAGTCAGAAGCACAGGTAAGTTTTGGTGGGTGGCAGGGCAGTGTTAAATGGGGGGTGTGACGGATCGTCCTGTGCCCCAGACTGGACACATCCGCCCGTCAGCTCCTTCCCTCTCCCAGTAAGCGGACACGCTGTGGCTGTCCGAAGAAAGCAGTCACAGACCACCACTTCCCTCAATCATGAGACAGAACTTCATGCTTTGAGGTTAAAAACAGAACTCTCTTTATTACAAACACACAGAACTTATATACAATCATCATTCAC